>NC_064409.1:8257500-8420000 GCF_023375975.1 Astyanax mexicanus
AGTAGTATCATCAGAATATGATTGAATATGAAGATAAACCACTGTCCTCTCTCACCTCCAGTGGCAGACCTGTGCCAGTTCTGGAACGGAGGCTGCTCGAAGAACGCTAAGTGCTCTCAGACCGGGGAGAAGGTGACCTGCACCTGTCCAAAAGGCTACACTGGAGACGGCTATGTCTGCTCACTGCAGGATCTCTGTGTTACAGAGGATAATGGAGGCTGTCACGAGCATGCCATCTGCACCGTAACTGGACCTGTAAGAATACAGTACATACTGTGTACACACCGATTGTGATTCTTAGGATAATTCTTTTAAATTGATTTTGAAAAGTTTGTGTTAACCTTTGTGTGGTGTTCATATTTTTGTTACTCGTTTACTTTGTTACTTGTATTTAATTCAGCAAAATTAAGCAATTGTACATTAAAATGCTTTACACATGCTTGCTTCACCTAAATTGCAAGCAATATAAACAGCTTACATGGTTAATATTTGCCCTTTACCTTTCTTATGTTACATTTCTTTCAAAAAGTGCTACTCTTTTTTTTATTCGTTTTTTAATAAAATGTAAAAGAAAATGAATTAAACTCAAGATATGAGTAGAAAATTTGTTTAGTTTCAAATTTACAAATGAAGCAATGTTTATTAGCTCTTGGCCAAACATACTGTATGTAATATTAATGTGTAGGGGGGGGTGTACAGTGTGTGTTTATCGAAAATGTGTTTTGATATATGTTTTTCACAAAAATGAGCCAATGCCAATTTGTTTTTTTTTTTTTGTATCATTTGATGAAAAATGTAAACGGGTCCCACAGACCCGAACACCACACAAGGGTTAAATGCTTCATTGGTTTGTTACAGTTGGTTGGTTACTAGAGGCTGAGAGAAGTTTTCGCTGTTCTGTAAAAAAAAAAATACATACTGATATGCAAATATATATATATATATATATATATATATATTGCTGTGCAGTTTCAATAATACTTTGTGTGTTTGTATGTTTATGTATTTAAATTCCCAAGGGGAAGAGGAAGTGTGAATGTAAGCCTGACTACATCGGGGACGGGCTGCAGTGTGAACTGAAGGAGCTACCAGTGAACCGCTGTATGCAGGATAACGGCCAGTGCCATTCAGACGCCCAGTGCACCGACCTGCACTACCAGGGTCAGTCAGGCTTCAGTCTTTCTCTACAGCAAATATCTCAAATTATATGTTTTTGTTGGTGTTATTTAAGTTTAAAATATTGGTACCACTTGAAAATAAGACTACCTTTATAAGTGGTTAACAATTAATGTAATAAATGCCTTAAAATCATTCATAATCAGTTATAACACATACGTAGAAAGGGCAACAATATAGATGGCTGTGGGTTTACTATTTGGCAAACAACAGGTCATTGTTGCCCTTTCTACGTATGTGTTATAACTGATTATTAATGGCATTTACAACCTAATTAGTCAATGAACTAATTGTAAACCATTTATAAACCCTTTATAAAGGTAGTCTCATTTTAAAGTGGTACCAAAATGTTACTGTGTATTTTGCGTAATTTACCACACTGATCATGAAAAAGTTGCACATACAGCTCTGGAAAGAAATAAGAGACCACTTAAAAGAGTTTCTTTGATTTTTACCAAATTGAAAACCTCTGGAATATAATCAAGAGGAAGATGGATTTGGATCACAAGCCATCAAACCAAACTGAACTGCTTAAATTGTTGCACCAAGAGTGGCATAAAGTTATCCAAAAGCTCTACATCTTTTTAGTTATGTCAGCCATTTCACATATCTGCAAATAAATGCTTTAAATTACAATATTTTATCTTGGAATTTGGGATAAATGTTGTCTGTAGTTTATAGAATAAAACAAATATGTTTATTTTGCTCTATAAATTAATTTGACCTATAAATAGATTTTTTTTATGTAATGGGTCAACATTAAAAAAAAATAAGTATCAAGGTGCGGAGAAGCAGACGACCAAATCTAGTGCAGAAATATAATGTCCCCATGTAAAGACACAAGGTCTCAATAGGTTAACTTATTGTTTGCCCTGATCTAAATAATGTCAGTATCATAATAACATGCATTACTGGCTTGTTTTCGGGCAGATAAAACGGTTGGCGTCTTCCATTATCGTTCTCCACTGGGTGTATACAAACTCAACTACACACAGGCCCAGGAGAGCTGCCAGCAAGAGGGAGGAACCATCGCTACATACGTACAGCTCTCCTACGCTCAGCAGGTAGACATGAACACAGAGAGTCACTGCCTGAAAATCAAGGTGTGGTATTGAAGTGTTGAGGTTATATCTTGTTTATATGTTCTGCAGGCAGGATACAGCATGTGTTCTGCAGGATGGCTCGCAGAAAAGCGTGTGGGTTATCCAATGAGCTACTCCCGCCCTACCTGTGGTTTTGGTCACGTGGGCATCGTGGACTATGGCACTCAAACAGATTTAAGCAAGAATTGGGACACATTCTGCTACCGGATAAAGGGTAAGATTTGATGGTTATAAAAGAAGCTCTCCATACTGTACATTATGTAGAATTGCAGGGCAGTCTGGAGTGAATCAGCTGCATGATTAGCATAGCTAACAAATAAAGCTCACCACTGAGTAGTTTGCACACTCTTGTAATAAATCCCATTTTTTCAAAAAATAATATAAAAGCTTAAGCATGAGCACCCTTTTTTACCCCTTCATCCACACTGTCTGGCCAAAAAAAGAAAAAAAAAGGTCACATACTTTAATATTTCGTTGGACGCATTCACTGTGGCATTATTTGAATAAGCTTCTGCAATGTCACAAGATTAATTTCAATCTAGTGTTGCATTAATTCATGAATTTTTCACCAAGATCTTGCAGCAGCATTGATGATGGTAGAGTCTGACCACTGCACAAAGCAGCTCTTCTCCATCCAGCACATCCCAAAGATTCTCAATGAGGTTAAGATCTGGACTCTGTGGTGAACTCTCTCAATCCATGTGTGAAAATGATGACCTCATGCTCCCTGAACCCTGAACTCTTTCACAATTCCAGCCCCATGAATCCTGGCATTGTCATCTTGGAATATGCTCGTGCCATCAGAGAAGAAAAAAAATAATTGATGGAATAACCTGGTCTATATTCAGTATATTCAGGTAGTCAGCTGACCTCATTCTTTCAGCACATACTGTTGCTGAACCTAAACCTGCAGACCAACTGCTGCATCAACCAACCCCACATCATTTACTTACTTAAATCCAGGTGGAGACTTTTTTTTGGCCAGGCAGTGTAGTATTCTGACTTCTCAGTGCTAATTAGCGGGCCCTTTGATCTCACTTATCATATCATGTCATGAGTCCTTTACCTGGCTTTTAAATATGTCCCAAGATAATCAGTTGCCATTTGCCGATGTGTGTGTTTCAGATGTGAAGTGCGAGTGTAAGGTTGGCTACATTGGTGATGGATACTCCTGCACTGGAAACCTCCTGCAGGTTCTTTCCACCAAGCCCAACTTTTCCAACTTTTTATCTGTAAGTATAACAGAATTTCAATCTTTTTTTCTCTCTAAACTCTCTACAAGAGAAGATCAGCAGTGAATATGAAACAAAGACTGTGTATCACCACCATCCTATTTAATCCTCACATCTCCAAAATAGAGCTTAGATCAATTGTGTTAATTGATGAACATTGCAACACTGAAGAAGCATAGACTTATTTTTTAATATATATATATTTATTAAGAACAGCTACACACAACGCTGCAATTCAAGTGCGTAACATGAACAAGTGGAGGAGCTCATGTGATCGCCCTAGAGCTGTGTGATTATAACATTCTAGCTGCATGAACGGGATTCGAACCAGCAATCTCCCAATTATAGTGGCAGTGCCTTAGTCTGCTGGACCACTGTCTGGACTCCCCCCATCATAGCGTTATATAAAATAAAATTAGCAATAAAAAACAGACAGACCATTTACTTTTTAATAAAGTGGTGGGAAATTTTGCTCAGGGCTCAGGCAGAGAACCTAAACTCTACTCCAAAATACCAACTTTTGAAAACATACTGTTGGCAGGATATAAGCTAGCAATGAGCATTGTGACACGTCTCGCATATGGTGTAAGATAGGGACCTAAATGTTTATTATTCAGTTCATCATATCGTCTGTATCTTTTTTTTTTTTTTTTTAGCAAATTCTGAACTACTCCAAAGCTTCAACAGCAGGACAGGAGTTTGTAAAGCGTCTCAGCAACATCACTGTCCAATCCACGCTGTTTGTCCCTGATAACAACGGCCTGTATGACAATGAGGTACTTAGCATCTCTCTGTACAACACAAATAGCCATGGTTTTAATGATATGCAATAAACATAACTAAACTTTTAACATGCTTTCTCTCTTACCACTAAACAGACGCTGTCCTACAGAGATTTAGAGCACCACCTGCTGGACGGGAGGGCTTTAATACTGCAGGCGCTCATTAACGTGACCCACGTTCGAACACGTCTGGGCCACACACTGAATGTGAAAGGGGTTCCCAGCCTCAAGAACCCTCAATCACAGGTAACATATGAATCAGGTGGTAATTATCACTCTGTAGTTTGTATATTTAAACTGATCGATAGAGTGATAATTAAGCTACAAGCACGCTGCAATGATTTCACTCTGTGACAAACAGTTTTCAAACTTAAACATTTAATATAATATGATATAATTTAGATTGGAACAGAACTTAAATTAAGCTTCTGCCTTTTTTTAGTCTTCCTCTGGATACATCAACGATCGGTATGTCATTGAACCAGACGTCTTGGCATCCAATGGAATCATTCATGTGCTGCAAGGGCCTTTGAAAGCTCCGCCTCCTCCTCCTCCATCACTGCCACAGTCCCATAAAGCAGGGATGGGAGTCGGTGTTCTGCTGCTAATAGTTCTTATAATTGGTGCTATATTTGTGGCCTACCATTTCTACAACCAACAATCCAAACCATTCCAGTTTCACTACTTTAAGGTAAGGAAGTTTTGTTGTGGCTTTTTTACAATTTAGATGTATATATGTATCTTATGTATAATTATTAATTTTTTTATTTTTATTTCTACTTTGTAAATGAATACTGAAGTCGTCCAGACTATGAAGTAACACATAAGGAATCATGTAGTAACTTAAAAGTGTGAAACAAACCAAAATACTCAAGCATACTCTTGCTCTTCCTTTCCTGGAGTGCCTCTCCTGATGAGAGCCAGTTTCATCATAACGTCATAACAAGTAATTAAATTTATTAACTCTTAACAAGTTCAGCACAGCTGTTAACTGAAAGCCATTCATAAACAAGAGGTGCTAATTTACAGAATCTAAATATTCTGGTCAAACTCTTTTTTTGTTGTTTGTTTTCTAAATAATATTATAATATTACCCTATGCAGAAAATGTATTTTTGTAATTTGTAATTTTTTTGTATTTTTGTCATTTAAATTTTATTTTGTTATTGATGTAAGTAATCTTATAAGTATACTGTATTATATTTCTGGAAATAAATATTAACATATGATATAGATTATTTTTTCTGATAAATAAATATGATGCAACATAACATTTTAATGTAATATAAATGAAATAAGTATTATTGTATGATCATTTATTAATAAGAAGAATATAAATCATTAATAAATATATACAAAAACACTCCATATATAATACTTTTGTTTTTTAGTTTAGTACAAATTCAATTAAAGAAGTATTTTTCTTTTTTATTAAAAGCATTAAACGCTAAGCCGATGTAAATATTTATGACAGAACAGACAAAACTTATAAAAAAAAAATGACATTTTGAATGTGGGTGGAGACATATGGTGGTTTAATTGTTTTCAATTAAATTATTGAAAACTCTTGAAGGGCAGTTGCTCATCTCTAAATATACACTGAAAGTGGCATTTCCAAACTGCTTAAAGTGCATATTTTGAGGGAAAAGCTGTTGAGAACACTGAGTTTGATATCCATATTGATCTGTTCAGTATAAATTTGTTTCAGGAGGATGAGAGAGAGGACACCAGCCCGTCCGACTCCACTCCGTATATGTGCAACCCCATGTATGAGTCCAGCCCTGCCCCCACTGCCCCAGAACCCCCTGTGGAAAATGTGAGTAAAATACAGCATTGCACAAACTTATTGTATATTTCAGACTATATGGCGTGCTTACAATCCTTTAATTTTCTCCAAAATCGACAGTGCAGCAATGTATGAATTCTACCAGTCAGGTATTAAGGAGCAATCAAGCCACTGTGCTGAAGTACAGCCTTATACAGGAGTTTTAGTGAAGTTTCTTCAGCACTAAGGCTGAGTGCAGCCACTTTAGCATTAGCATTAGCCACTAACCACAGCGCTAGCTCTTTTGCCATTCAGAAGTGAGTATATTGGAGTGTAGTTTACATGTTTACTGTGTACTGATAGTGCCCTGGGTTGCCATAACACTCTGTGGGTTCCACAGTCTAGCACTGTCTGCTGATATTTACTAGCGCTAACCACGGCTGGCTAATGCTGTGCCTTGGATAAAATACTGATATTCTAAGCTTAATGTGAATAAATGGAAGCACTTTGAAAGAAAAGGGATTTTTTTTAAGAAAAACAGTTTTGTGAAGATAAGCGCCCCTAGTGGGGAGACCTGCTGAATTAGAAGGGAAACATGGTGACACCCTTTTTCACTTAGATGAACAAAGATGCACAACGGTATCCAAAAGCAGTGTGTAAGACTAGTGGAGGAGGACAGGATGCCAAGATGCATGAAAACTGTGATTAAAACCAGGGTTATTCCTCCAAATATTGATTTCTGAACTCTTAAAACTTTATGAATATGAACTTGTTTTCTTTGCATGTTACTTCAGCCATTTCTTATTTTCTGCAAATAAATGCTCTAAATGACAATATTTGTATTCGGAATTTGGGAGAAATGTTGTCTATAGTTTATAGAATAAAACAATAATGTTCATTTTACTCAAACATAAACCTATAAATAGCAAAATCAGAGAAACTAATTCAGAAACTGAAGTGGTCTCTTAATTTTTCCAGAGGTGTATATTATATATATACATTTTTAATAATATTGTTAATATTGATCACAACCTATCACAATGTATAATGTATAAATTGTACAATGTATAAATTAAGTAATTGTAACTAAGTAATATTATATGCAGAAATTAAGTAAAGTTTACTAAAAGAAAGGGTTGATTCAGCAAAAATAAATTAAGTAAAGTTTAATAAAAGAAAGGATTGACTGAAGTTCAGTTCACTTATTTACTCTATGTAACATTTTAGTCTTAAAATCGAGTTAAAGTTACTTACATTTATCTGAAATGTAATTTTCTATTTAAAAAAGCAAGTGCAGAAAGCAAGTGCAGTTGCGAAACCTTTGCGAAAATTGTACTTATACATTTTTTCAGTGTAGTTGGTTAAAAATATATTTACTATATTATAATTTATCTATATATTATATATTCAATTTGATAACCACTGCTAACACTGTCTGTCCTGTTTTACAGAAGGATGATGATAAGCATCAGGTGGTTGCCAGTGGATCCTATGATCTTCTCCAGGACAGTTGAAGAGATCTGATCTCCTGCAGATCGATGGAAGAAGGAAGGATAAGGCTGCTGCAGTTCTTTGGACGACCACAGCAGGGCAGCAGTGTAAAGAGTTCCACAGCAAGAGAAGCCGAACTGAAATGAACTGGAGGATGATGATGATCCAGCACGCTGGGCAGTGCTTTTCTAGCAATGTGCACAGAACTGTATGTGTGTGTGTTCTGGTGGATGGTTACTTTTTGTTTTTTTTGTTTTTTTTGTTCTTAATTTCTTTTGGTATAATGTGATTTTAATGTTTTTTTTCTTTGGACCAAATAAAGACAGAAATAAAAGGAATTAACATCTGTGATTCACAAATTATGAAGGTTGATTATCAGAGGTGTCAAGTAATTAAGTAGAAATGTTGGTAATCTATACTTTACTGGAGTAATACTTTTGTAATTATTTTATATAATAATTGAAATTGCCTCCTTATGTCTATTTATTTCAGTCCTTTTTTTATTCTGGCTTCTCATCATTTAATAAAACCCCCTATCCAGATAAATCTCTCCATCCAGATAGATTAAATCTGATTGTGATTGGATGTGGAAAGGTGTATATATACACATATACAATGTGTTTTTTGGAGAAGGAGAAGCTTTTGTTTATAATGCCATTTTCCCCCTTACATTACTGTTACTTTTATCCTCCTGAGACCCGGACTTTAGCTTGGTGTCTTTTTTGGTGTAACTTTGTCTTAAAGGAAAGCATTTTTGCAAAAATAAAAAATAAATAAAATAAAATAATAATAGTAATAATAATAATAATAATAATAATAATAATAATAATAATAATAATAATAATACACCCCTGTCATTTGGGATCAGCCGGACTCAATTAGTCAAAAAACTAAATTTTAGCTTTGTACAGAAAGTAAAAAACATAGTTTCAAATATAAAATTCTATGAGATCATTTTACCTGTCCCTTGAGTTTCTGTCTGGACTGGCTGTAGAAACCTTTGACTGGGATTTCCGCCATCTTGTTTTCAATCACTTAACTTAACACTATAATGTTGTCATGTGACCACTAGATAGTACAGGCGGTGTCTCCATATGAAGCTAAAGGGGCAACCTTTAATTTAGACGCTGGGTCTCAAGAGGTTATACATTAAGTAGTTTTAAAACAAGCACATTTACACTTTTATATGAGTAAAAAAATTTAGTTGATTACAAAATTTTAGCCCTACTTCTGGTAATTCTGGGCATTAGGTTTACTGTCACAGCTTACAATTAAGTATTAATGTTATACAGTTTTTTCATACTGACCTAGAAACTATGAAAGATAACACAATGAAGCTTGTATAATTTTTGATTCCATTTTACTTTAATTATTTTGCTTCTAACATAGTCTTCTGTTAACAATTAAAATCTTAAAGTTAGAGTTCTTAAATACACAATGAGCTGCTTCCAATAATAACCTGCTTTAATCTAATGTCGTGTTAGATGGAATTGAGCTGAGGTGAGGTGAAGGGGCTTTTCAGACAGCTGAAGACAGATGTTCATGGTGACTCTTCTTGTACTTCTTTATGTACGACCATACTGCCTCCCACACCTACAAACACCAACACTGTCAACACACTTCTATACTATAATAAACTACAGCTCTTGGAAAAAAATGAGAGACCACTTAAAAATTATGAGTTTCTTTGATTTTACCAAATTGAAAACCTCTGGAATATAATCAAGAGGAAGATGGATGATCACAAGCCATTAAACCAAACTGAACTGCTTGAATTTTTGCACCAGGAGTAAAGGCATCAAGTTATCCAAGAGCAGTGTGTAAGACTGGTGCAGGAGAACATGGCAAGATGCATGAAAACTGTGATTAAAAACCAGGGTTATTCCACCAAATATTGATTTCTGAACTCTTAAAACATTATGAATATGAACTTCTTTTCTTTGCATGTTATTTTAGCCATTTCTCATTTTTAGCAATAAATGCTCTAAATGACAATATTTTTATTTTGAATTTGGAAGAAACATTGTCTGTAGTTTATAGAATAAAACAACAATGTTCATTTTACTCAAACATATACCTATACATCAAAATCAGAGAAACTGATTCAGAAACGGAAGTGGTCTCTTAATTGTCTCCAGAGCTGTATATTATATTTACATGTTTAATAATATTGTTAACATTGATCAGGCAATAATCACTCAGTAAAAGTAATACTCACCTTTTCCTCTAGGAGGAGCTTGTGAGCTGCTTCGATATCAGAGCTCATGACACGGTCTTTGTCCCATGGCCTAACAGGAAATACAGCTCAGTTCATTTGGGGTCTTGGTGACATCACATACCGAAAAGAAACAATGACATCATCGACTTAAGAGGGTTACTGACCTCACCGGACATCAAATAAACCATATACGAAGACAGTGGATGATGCAGCATCACTTTACAATGGTGTTTCCAGGATTAAATCAGGATTAAGAGAAGAATTCTAATTAAACCAATTTTAATACTACTGCAAAATTCTCAACAATATACTCCCTTTGAGTCAGTGAAAGAGCTGCTGTCTATGATGTGTGAGAGAAAATGTCTTGTATTTAAACAATGCTTTAAAAAAAACAACCATGCTTGTAATAAAAAGGCACTACACCTGTGGTGGCCTCAATTTTTAAGAGACCCTGTACTGTCCACACTTTTCTACTGTCATTGCCTAAAAAGCAGAGGTGGAAATTAATGAATTACATTTACTCACATTACGGTAATTGAGTAGATTTTATGAGTAATTTGTCATTTTTAAAGTAGTTTTTAAAATAGGTAATTTTACTTTTACTCAAGTACATTTTGACACATTTACTTTAATACATTGGAAAACTCCCAATTACTGAGTAAATTTTTGTTCTTCATGGTAGCGCAGCTGAACTTTTCCCAGCAGTATTTATTATGGTTAGCGGGAGAGATGCTGTGTGAATCAACTGTAATCTAGGGAATCCGTGTTCTGTCGAGTTATGCTACCCATTGATATGGGCTTCTTTACAGCACTGCGCATGTGTCAGGTGCGGGTGCAGGGAGGACGCGGAGGCGGACGCAAATGCAAACAAAAAGGGATTTATTAACGAAAACAAATACAAAATACACATGGATTTACTGAAAACAGGACTGAGGAAACTGGGGAAAACATGGAGCACTGACAGACAATAAACGTACAAGGATCGACACCGGGGAAATGGAACACGGACCTTAAATAGAGGTGCACACACACAGGAAACAGGAAACACCTGGGACGAAGGGGCGGAGCTACAAATGAACACAGGTGAGTGGAAAAACACTGGGAATGAAACACAGACCTGAGAATAACACAGACATGAGAAGCAGACAGACAAAAGACCTGACAGCATGCACGGACCAACAGTTTTTTTTGTATGATTTCATGTTTTTAATGATAGTTCCTAAGTTTTTATTGGAAACATTAAACAATCTGCTTGAATATTACAAAACATGTAAATAGCAGTTAAAGAATAGCAATGAAAAGTTAATAATGAACTGTAAATCTATTAAAATACAGTTTATAGTCACCTATATGACCATAACAAAAAAAAAATGGATCATAGAAACCTATACCACTTGTTCTTGAAAATGTTTTATGGGGTGGTCTGAACAAATACTGCCTGAAAGCTCCAAATTATTATGTGGAATAATAGTTCATTAAAAACATTTAATTTATGATTTGTTGTACTTTTTTACATCAAATAATTAAAAGTAACTATGTAACATTTGTTCAAAGTACATTTTTAGATTTTTAGGTGGGTACTTTTACTTTTACTTGATCAGAATTTTAGCAATGTAAAGGTACTTTTACTTAATTACAATTTTTCAGTACTTTTTCCCTGCTAAAAAGTAGGCGGCTTATAAAAATTATTAAAATCTAAAATCTAGACGAGTCTAAAAGAGTCTAAAAACAAGTATAAATCGACCCCTTTGGACTAGAATTAGCCCTTATCCGGAGGTCTGGGGGATGTCAATACTGCACATGTGGAAGACGTCGGAAAAAAGACAACAGTCTTCACTTTCAGCAGACCAAAATTGGACATGCAAAAATGACCTAGCAAAGATATTGTTTCAACAAGTCTTTGTTTAGTGGGTTGTGTGAACAGATTTAATAAATATTTTCACTGCCCATATTTTTAACCCATTTTAAAACTCTTAAAATGTACATTTTAAGTCGAAAAAGAGTTTTTTTCCTAATCACATTTTGACTCACTATTATTACTCACTGTTGCTCACCTGACAACAGAGCGCAGCAGCTCATAGACTTTCTCCAGCGGTGCTGTGGTCCTCAAGGGCCGGTGGAACTCCAGGGCTTGGCAGGCTGCTAGCAACTCTATGGCAAGGACTGTGTGCAAAATGTGTGAAAGTTAAGTAAATGCTAAATTAAAAAATGACTAAAAGTAGTACTAATACTACTGATTTAGCAGTCTCTACTCGTAGTGTACCTTGCTCCACATGCTCAACCACTCTCAGGGCTTTCCTGGCTGCCCAGCCACCCATAGACACGTGGTCCTCCGAGGCAGCACTGGTGGATATGGAGTCCACAGAGGCCGGGTGGCACAGCGCCTTATTCTCAGACACTACAGCAGGGTGAAGAGAAAGAATTTACATTTATCTTTTGTTCTGTGTTCTTTCAGAGGTATCAAAGGTGACTGGCCCATCTTACCACCACTGTAACCCCTTCTAAATTACTTAATTAACTAATAATAACCAAATATGGCAAAGGAACTGGGGTTCCCTGAGTAAATGAAAAGAAAGTAGTCAAAACAGGCTTTAAATTATGCTTTTAAACATATTTCTGTTTTAGCGATCTATAGGTGAGTAGTCAACCGTGCACTGTCTGTGCAGCCTCAATTAGGGCATGTCAGTGTGTCTTTGCTATCAGAATGTTGTGAAGGTACATGAGCCATAAAAGGTTGATGTGTGTGTGTGTGTAATCAGTGGGAGTTTACAGTGTGTCTGCGTTGCTAAGATAGCAATGAACGCCTGATGGTTGACTGTTGTAATCAGTCAGTGGTGAGCCTGTGGTTACCGTTGCCAAGATAGCAATATGCCAGAAATTTACCTGAACACACCTGACTCCCAGACCAACACATACATTGACACAATCACTGTTGCTATTTAAACAATGCAGGCACGTGAAAAATAGACTGTAGGCGGAGTGTAAGATATCAATGAGTATCTGTAGTATAGGACCCAAAGGGACAGAGTAATAATAAAAACGGTAATTTTTACGGTAATTTTTTAGACAGTTATAAATAGTGACATTAGTGGTCATCACAGTGATCATCAATGTTGTGAAAATAGCTAAATGTGTGCAGTGCTGTTCTGAAAGGATGTGTTTTATCACCCAGGGCAGCTGCAGTACAGTGGGCCACCATAAAGCCTGAGTTGAGGCCACCATCTTTCACCAGAAAGGCAGGAAGTTCACTGAGTGAGGGATTACACAGCCGCTCAATACGCCGCTCGCTAATGCTCGCTAGCTCATGCACTCCAATAGACAGGAAATCCAGAGCCTGTGGGGAGAAGGAGGAGCACTTGTTGTTAGTGGGGATTTTGACATAAAATTTTATACTGAATTACATTTTAACTAGTCTAAACTTAAGAATTTCTAAGTGGATCATGCAGCTGATTTAAGGGGCATGTCCTGTGTGTTTGGTATCGTGATGGTGCAAACAATATACCTTCCACAGCTCAAAATGCGCAAAAGGAATTAACTAATTCTCTTAATTAATCATGGGTGTGTTTTGGGCGTAACGTGAAATAAACCATTCTTCACTGTTGTCTGTTGTCTAGGTTCATTTCAGTCAGTGGAGCACCTGTGTTTTCCACCACAAAAATAACAACATGGCAGAAATTTACCTGAACACTCATTAACCTCACTTTCAGACCACGGCCATCAGTGTAGATATATTTATACAACTCTCACACTATTTTAACGATGCAGGAGCAAAGTGTAAAAAATAGACTGTTGACGTGGTGTAAGATAGCAATGAGCATTGTGACACAGCTTGTGCAGGGTGTATTATAAGGCCCTTACTGTTATGAGAAGCACATCATGTGGCAAAACACAATTTACACTGCGTTTCTTATTTTTTAGGAGCCTCTTTAGATATAATCAGTTCTTTATAAAGCTATTGACTTTCGATTGTAGGTGGAAAAGCACTAAAAATCCCATTCGACTTATAAATAAAGAAGTCAAAAAGGGGGATCTGGAGTTATACCCACTTGTGAATTCCCAAATAACCATTTAAATAATGTATTTAAATATTAAATTGTCACTGTCCTATGAAAAACAAGTTCAGTATCTCCAAAAAAGATCTCTTTACAGGAGAGAGAAAAAACCTTCTAAACTTTTAATGGAAGTCAATGTAAAACTAGTTTACTTCAGGTAATTTTGAAGTATTTCTATTGATCCGTTCATTAAGAAAGTTTGGCACAGTGTAAGGAACAGTTTCTGTGTTCAAATTATGTCGTAAACTAAAAATCAACAAAAATGCAGATACTTGTTTAAATATAGAACGGTATCAAGCCAACAAGCCAACACTTAAGAATCTTTTTTTTTTAGAGTGCAGCCCAGTACCAAGCTCAAACTGCGTCCAGGGCATCAATCAAATGTGGAAGAGTTTTTAATGCTAACTAACTCGTACCTTGGCAGGATATTCTCCATGAAAGTTTCCTCCCGAAAGAGTGACTCCTCGCTCAGCAAATACCAACTGATAACACAGAGATGAAGAGATTTATCTGATTACAGGAGATATATACAGAATGTACTGTCAGGATAAACATGTCTGGATTCATTTTATTCAATGTAAAACTCTAAAATAATATAAACTGATTAAATCACAGATTGTGTAGATATATATTTAGCTATGTCATAATGTCATGCATGAAGAGCAACTGGAGGAGGATACTGGATTATCTGTTCCGCTGTTCAGCTCAGTGTTGAGGATTTTCTTCACAAAAGCAATGGTGTCCACGGCCACTCCGTGCACCTATGTAAAAGATGGTAGAAACTGCAGATAATTCTTTTTTTGTTATTTAAGGTTTTGTTGGTGTTAAATTAATTGCAATGTACAGGAAATTAGCAAAAAAATATATATATATTTGTTGCTAGCACACCAACGTGAATGAGCACATAAGTTATTATAATTATAATTATTAAAAAGAGTCTGTATAATAAAGAAATAAAACAATCAATACAAAAGTATAAGAAATGTTGTAGAGCTATGTGTCAATCATATATTTAAATATTCGACTACCTTGTTCCACATTTTATAATATAATTTAGATTGTGGGTTAAAAGAATGACACTTTAAAAAATAAAACATTTTTCTATTATATAGTTTTCCATACAGTTAAAGCAGGTGGCCGTGGCTCTTTCCATGAAAGTAAAATCGTTTTTTGGCCATTAATGCAGAATATAAAATCATTTTAGCTACTATTTTGCTATGTTCACATACAGAAGTGTCACATAAAAGCATTAGTCTTGGTGAAAGTGGTATATTAACATTTGTGTACCTGAGGGCAGCATCGAAGTGTATAAGCATCCTGAACACGATCATATGGTTTATCTTCTAAAGGAACATAAGAACAATATTTTGATTAGGAACACAATATACACAAAATAAAATGCTTTGCGTAATCACACGTTTAAAAATAGTAGTGACATGCATTTATCTAGATTACCATTTAATTGAAATATGCTTTTAATGGGTACTTTAGAAGATATTAAAGCAGTTATGTAGTTATCTAGGAAATTATTTATCTAGGAAATATTAACCAGTTGGTACTTGCTGTAATTAATTGCATAAGCTGTAATGAAAGCTATGGGTTACCAGAAAATCTTAAAGGGCCAATAAACCCCCTGATCTTTGCTGATTACACTCTCAGCTCAAATTTAAAAAAGGTTAAAAAATAATGGGAGGAGTAGTTTCAAAGGAGCACTGGATGATGTATGGGTTTAGGGGTGGGGCAGGAGGGAGAGCTGATTGGCTGAGCTGTAGCAGCAGCAGTGTGCCTCTGATGAGACACAGATTGTTGGACATCAGCAGGGTGGCGGTATTATTGATATTATTGATTGACTGATCTCCATATTGTGATGTGTCTGCGTACTAAAGTACACGGACTCATCATTCACGCCTATAGCACAATTAACTCTGTGAGGGTGCTGCAGAGGCAGAAATTACCATAATAAAAGCACTATTTCAGCTATTAATGAAAAAATATATGGTTTAGGGTTTAGTGGCTCTTTAATAATGTATTAATATTAATATAAATATTAATGATTTATCTGTACAATATTAAGTTTACTAAAATTCTTAGTTAATTATTTCCACATTATATCAACTTATCAATAGCTTTTTCTGCACTACCTAATGCAGGAAAACAGACCTGGCAATGAAAAAGCACTATATTACGCTGTTTAATGTGTGCTCTACTCACAGCAACAGACCAAGCCTCCATCTCAGGGGTCCTACCTGCGATTTCGGATGGGAAGATGTCAGAGTGGAGAAGGGAACGGAAGTGCTGGGCTACCACAGTCTGCCCAGGGTGAGGCCTCACTGCATGAACATCTGAAACAGAACAGGAAATATGCTACTGCTGAAAAGAATTCCAAAGTATTATGGTTCATGAACAGACACACACGCATGCACATGCACGACAGGGGCCTTTTCCATTGTGGAAAGAGTAAGTATTCTTCCATGGCTTCACAGATGTCTGTTTTAGAGTTTCAGACCTCACATAATGCAAAGAAAACAAGTTCATATTCATAAGTATTCATAAGTTTTAAGAGTTTAGAAATCAATATTTGGTAGAATAACCCTGGGTTTTAATTACAGTTTTCATGCATCTTGGCATCATGTTCTCCTCCACCAGTCTTACACACTGCTTTTGGGTAACATTATGCCTGCACTTCTGGTGCAAAAATTCAAGCAGTTCAGTTTGGTTTGATGGTTTGTGATCATCCATCTTCCTCTTGATTATATTCCAGAGGTTTTTAATTTGGTAAAATCAAAGAAACCCATCATTTTTAAGTGGTCTCTTTTATTTCCAGAGCTGTATGTAATAACTTTTCTTTTTGTAATGAACTTCAAAAAATGTCTCCGCGGTGCCAAGTGGTCCAGCTGTCTACAGCGCAGGTTCGAACCCCCGCTCATGCAGCTTTGCCATCAAGCTGCCGGCGCTCAGAGGGAGCACATTTGGCCCTGCTCCCTCCGGGTGGGTAGATGGCGCTCTCTCCCCACATTACTCCTAGGGTGATGTCCGCAGCTGATGTATCAGAACCGAGCCGTTGCACTTTCCTCCATCAGCAGCAGCTCGAAAAGAAGCGGTGGCTGGTTTCACATGTATCGGAGGAAGCATGTGTTAGTGTTCGCCCTCCTGGTATGTTGGGGCATTACTAGTGATAGGGGGAGTCCTAATGAGTGGATTGGGTAATTGGCCATGTAAATTGGGGAGAAAATGGGAAAAATTTGAACTAAAATTATGAAAAATAAAAAAAAATGTCTCCGAGCCGAAATATGAGCATGCACAAATTAACACAACCTATATTTGTCTTTACCTTTGTCAAAGGCTTTATTGGTTCCCCTCAGAACTTCGAGTGTAAGTGCAGCAATAACATCAGCCTGTCGGGCAACAGCCTCCGCTCTCTCTACTGCCTCAGCACCCAGTGCTGACATCATCTGAGTCCCGTTAATCAGAGCAATGCCCTGAAATGTAGTTTCACACCATCACTAACATCATTAAACTGACTAATTATAGAAAATATATAAATGGTAAAACTACCAAAAATTTCCCAGCAGTTTGAGTGAGTGGTTTGAGTACCTCTTTGGGTTTCAGTGAGATGGGGGTCAGGCCATGAGCCTCCAGCACCTTCACAAGAGAACAAAAAGAACAATGATGGTAATTGGTGGTATAATTTTGACTTGGGTTAGAAATGTATGAGAAGGTGCATTTTGGGAAACTGAGTCTTACAGTGCTTGATTCAGTCCAACCAGTGAGTGGAGACCACATGCGGCCTTCTCCCATTAGCCCCAGTGCGAGGTGAGCCAGGGGGGAAAGGTCTCCACTCGCTCCCACTGTCCCCTTCTCAGGAACCCAGGACAGACAGGACTCTCCAGAACACACAGAAACACAGTGATATATCAAGACATCACACATTTAACAGATATCACCATAATGTCAATGCCCCAAGAAGAACCAGATTAATTTACTGTGAGACGAAATAGAGCAGATTTCAATGTTACATTCATTTTATTTAATATTTTTTATAGTGTTTTTATTCCTGATTTTTTTCCCTTTGGGGAAAGAGCATATTAAGCATCTATAAATTGTATTAATCAGCAATTGTAATAATTTTTCCATTGATTCATTCATTGTGAAATGTTCATATATTGTATACAAATTATATAAGCCATTATTTTCCAAAAACAGCTGTATGTAATTACATTTAAAAGGTTTTGATAAGACTGTGAGTTTAGTCTGTTGCCATATGCAGCTTCTTATCTATTGGCCTCTGTCAGAATCGATTTGCATACTGGGTGTATCCAACAGTTTCTGATTAACACTCACCATCAGTGTGTAGTCATTCCCCCAGGCTACCTTAGATAAACTTGTTGATCATATATTATGAATAACTTGGTCATAGCTTGGTCTCTGTGTTGTAGGCTATAAGAACAAGCATAATTTTCTTAGCTGCAGTAACTCTGTGTTGGCTGTATGCTCTATATTGTTCCGTCTATAACATTTCATATATTCATCTAATTTTCTATAAGTATTTGGAAATTGTATTTTACTTAAATTAAATCAAATGGAAGATTAAATACAAATCTATTTTATTCACCTCACAATAACATTTAAAGTAGGATTATTATGCAAAGTAATTGATATGACAAAAACAATTAATAAATGAAACTAAGTAAATGTCAGTAAACATTATCGATAATTAAAAATCTTAAGCTCTGCACTTGGAAAAGATCAAATTTGCTATAAGGTGCTCAGACAAATTCCAATCTGTTTGGGAACCCTTTCTATCATACTTTAATGGCCCACAAGAGCTCCCACAGGCATCGCAATAAATTAAAAAGATTCGATGGACTTCGTCTTACAATTTGAGAACACTAAAAGGCACACTTTGTTGATCACAAAGACCTCTGAAGGCAGATTGAGCTATTTATTTGCTGTTTTAATTTGTTTATTTTGTCATCTACCTATGTCTACCAAACACAAAACTAAGGTCTACTGAAGGTACGGTTTCTGATAATTTATTGTTATTATTATCATTATTTTTGGGTCCAGTCTGGGAGGGGGGTGGGGTTTTTTGAGTGCGGGGAAAAAAAAAAAAAAAAAAAAAAAAAAAAAACGAAAAATCTTTTGTAAACATACTGACAATGTACTGTTTGTATATCTGATTTTTCAATAAAAAGATCTATAAAAAAATCTTAAGCTAATAGGTTTTCCTCAAATAATTAAACTAAATTCAACTTATCCAGGCTTACAGTGTACTCGTGCCTGAATAATAAAGTGAGATAATTAAAAACAAGGCACTCTTGTGCCAAATCTACCATTGAAGGCTGCCACCATTTTCTGTAGAGTCTCCAGGGAAACGCCACTGTGACCTTTGGCTAGTGTGTTAATCCTGAGAGCAAGCAGCATCCGTGTTCTCTCTGGGCTCAAGGGGGGTCCAACGCCTGAACACACACACACAAAAAAATAGATATATTAAAATGTAAAATGTACCTTTTTTAAAGCTGGAGTGAAAAAAATAACAGCTCTTACTGAGCAAGTGAAACATTGATCTCACTGTCAATCATTTTATATCAAACAGGCCATACTTGCCAGCACTGTGGGAGCGGACCAGATTTTCCTGCAGCTCCCTGAACACACACACACACACACACACACATACACACACACACACACACACACACACACACACACACACAAAGTTACCACACTAAAAAAGTTCATATTCAGATCAGATACATCACACAGAGTTAATATTCAACTTACTTGAGTTGATCTTTTCTCACCACAGTCCCAGCAAACTTCCCAAAGCCTGTGTTAACACCATAAACAACTAAAACAGAAACATGAAAACACATTAAATATCAATTTAAATACTCTATATATACAATAAAAAATGCAAAACTGTTTAAGCATGTCAGCACATCTATGCCACAAAGGTGAAAAATACAGTAAGACTATGTAGGGCTGCACAATATATCATTTTGCATGACAATCTACCAGATTAGCGATTATATCTAGCCAATGTCACATATTGTATTACTAACATGATTATATGTTGGATTACTGACATCTAGTAAAACATTCTGTGAAAATATCTGTATTTTCTAATAACAGTATGATAGCTGTCCAATGAAAAACAAGTATCTCTAAAACAGCAACTTTACAAAAGAAAGAAAAAAAATTGACACTTTCAATGCAAGTCAATGTAATTGTAAGTTTATTTCAGGTCATTTTTAAGCATTTCAATTGGTTTGTTCATCCAAAAATTTTGTCACAGTGTAAGGGACAGTTTTTCTTTTCAAATATGTTGTAAATTAAAAAATGTACAAAAATGGAGAAACTTGTTTTTCATTGGTCAGCGATGATATACAGTATGTCACAGAACAACTAAATATCACAATGTCATTTTTCCCCCAATATCATGCAGCCTGAGCACTATGTGAATTAAGCAGTTTTACATAATGCAACATGAATGTGATCATCCTTTAACTATATACTGTACTGAATTCCTGAACTAGAATAAAATAAACAATAAACAAACCTGGAATATAAGAGATGGTTTAATTTTTCCAGAATTAAATGTTATTGTTTTAGGTCATCTAAACATCTAAATAATGTTTTGCTTTGCTTAAAAGTATTTAACTGTTTTAAATTAAATCATTTTTACTAAATGAACATTTCAATGTCTGCATTTTGAAAGACTTTTGAAACACAAGTGTGTGGCTTGGTGTGTAAATGCTGCACCTGTGTTATCAGATATGATCTTCTCAATGACGTCTCTGGCTCTGCTCACACGTTTCTCTGCTTCAGAGTTCAGCTAGGAAACACAAACAACTCAAACTCTACAATTTTATGCAAATATACAGTTAACATACTGTTTAAACTTATATAAAATAGCTCTTTTTAGACATTTTTGTGATATACAATATTTATTATACAATATTTTGACAAGCAGATGCTTTTCAACATGTACTTTGCTGCACTTCACATAATTGTAACGCTTACACTGAAAGCGTACCTGTCTCCCCTGCACTTAGCTCTTCCTGCGATCTCCAGACTCTACGTTACCCAGAATGCATCACACACAGAGCTGACGGTCTGTTATTGGTCCCGCCCATAACCAGCCCTTTTACCATAACCACACCTTTTTTGAATAGAGCTGAATAACGTTTTAAAAAACGAATTCTGTGAGAATATAAAAATTTGACAATATAAGCAGAGGTTATACTAGCTGCTGCATTTAAATAATGGAGGTAGAATTACAGTATATTAGAAAAAAAAACGTGATTGAAAGTTGTCTGTTTTGCCATTGAAACCTATGGGGATGGGTGGGGTTACACAGCTTTCTGCAGCCGAACAGCAGGGGGCGCCCGACCTGTGGTGGCTTCACTTTTGAGAGACGATGCTCTGTCCAGCTATATACAGTCTATGGCACATCCTGCATATCCTTACTACTCTTTGTAATCCTCCTTTTTTATAATAAAGTCTTTTTTTATTTGCATCTGTGTGTGTGTATCTGAGATTTGCCGCACCACAGCACTGATTAAACAGTACTTATATTATGCTTGTAATAAAATTAGCTTTTTTCAGCTTTGTTTTGCGCTAAGATAGGCTCTGAAAAAATATAGTGTATTACAATAACAACCGTGCATTACAATATAATAAACTATTGTGATACACTTTTGTGCACACCCCTATATTTGGGTCATATTACACATGTTGATGATAGTGTATAAGTGTATAATATAAATAAATTGTGTTAGGAATCTTGAATCAGAATTTGTAAAATAGTGTACAACTGAGATATCAACATTATTATTGATTATTTATATGTTTTAATTTTATGTTTATTATGTTCTACAGTTTTCATCACCTCACATACCTTAATCTTAATGAGGCCTTTCCCCAAACTGAACAAATCAACAGTTGTGAGGCTATTTCCATCCAAATAGATATACTGTGAGAAAAAACAGCATAACAGTACTACAGAATGTTTTTAACTAATACATTTTTTTTTTTATTAAATAATGTAGGTACTGAATGATTTCCTACCTCCTCTTGATGATTTGACTGATTTTGTCTTCTGAGTTTGGTTAAGAACAAAACAATAACCAATAAATATTATTAATATCTTAATAAACTTTGTATATATGATGGTAAAATTACAGAGATAGAGAAAGGAGAAAAAACATTTATGTAAATGAAAAAAAGTTGTAAGAAAATAAAACCAGCAAAAAAGGAAGATCTTATATGACAGTGACAACATGCTAGATTAATCTCCAGAGTTAATTTAGCTTGACTTTAACTGTGCAGGAGTTAATTCTACACTGCATTCACTGCACTGAAAATCACGGCTTGCATCCAACACAAACTGCACGAAAAATCAAATGAAGCAACAAGATGAAGGATACATTTTAGCAGACCCAGACAATGATAATGAATCCGATTGTTTCCAAGTGTCTCCATGAATATCTGTAGAGGGAAAATAAAAAACAGATTTATGCAGAGTATTGTAGATGTAGCCTAAGCTTAGAATAATAATAATTCAGAACCAATGGTAAATAAATCAACATTAGTTCTACTTAATTAGTACTTAATTATTACATCTGTTGTGCGAGGTACCCGATAATCTAAAGAATCCAGCAGAATACATCATTCACACCTATCTGTATATTTTTACTATATAACATCTATACAACATACATGCTTAGTGTACATATAATGTGGCTTTTCCAAAACATTTTGGGCACAAATCCAAACAGACATGATGTTGTAGTTCAGAGAAAAACAGGTTTGAGAATTTGTTTGCTGTAGTTAGAAAATGTGATTTAGCTTTGCACTGTATTTAGGTCTATTTTGGCCATTATGCTTGTTTTTTAAGGAATCTGACAAAAAATTGACTCTCTGCTGGGCTGGAATTCACAGATTACACACAACATAACAGCATTTCAGGGTCTTTTTTACATCTCTAACGTTGATCAACAATTTTTTTTTTCGGAAGTGCTTATAGAGATAAAGAGAAAGATACATTTTCTGAATATCTGAAGATGTGTGGACAGGGCATAATGAATCACAAAAAAATTGCAGGTATTATATAAATGCTGCATCACAATGTTTTATATCTTGTTTATTCAGTTTTTCCGCTGTATTATTATCTCCTATCTATGGCTAGGTGACCTTTATACTTTGTAAAGTTTGGCATTGTTTGCATTTAAAAATGATGAGTTTCTTTGATTTTATCAAATTGAAAACCTCTGGAATATAATCAAGAGGAAGATGGATGATCACAAGCCATCAAAGCAAACTGAACTGCTTGATTTTTTTCAGCAACAGTAGTGCCAAATAGTTGTCCAAAAGCAGTGTGTAAGACTGGTGGAGGAGAACATGTCAAGATGCATAAAAACTGTGTTTAAATATTGATTTTTGAACTCTTAAAACTTTATGAATATGCACTTGTTTTCTTTGCATTATTTGAGGTTTAGGAGCTCTGCATCTCAGAACCAAATCCAAAATAAAATTTCCCATCATATTTCACTTACACAGCTCAATGGAGTCACCGTCATCCAGTGCACTGCTGATAGATTCCTCCAGATCTAACAGTCTTCCATCTGCACGACTTCTGATCACAAACTCTTCCTCACTGCTCAACCCCTCACCAGGCCGAGTCTCAGCGCAGCGTCTCAGGGCCTCCACACCCAGCCAGCGCAGAGTCTGAAACCGGTCAGGGCATGGCACCATCAGCACCATCAGCTGCTCCTCACCAATACGGACAGAAACACGCTGCATTCCTCAGAAAGTCCAAAATTGAGATATTTAGGCAAAGAGAAGCTTTTAAATTTTTTTTTGAAAAATTAGACAGTGAGATGTGCAAGTGCAGGAGATGTGTCTAAACTCAGATTTAAAAAATAAATCAGATCCAAAGGTCTAAGATCAAACTGCAGCTCAGTTAACCATGGATTTAAGATCTCTCCTAAGATCACGGTTTATATGTGATCTAAACTTGATTTAATAAAAGGATTATTGTGCATGTCTACTGAGTTACCAATTTAAAACACACACACACACACACACAGACACAGACACACACACAAATGGACTCTGCAGGCCTGTGACTCCCTTTACAACTTGATTTTTTTTATTTTTGAGACTAAACCATTGATTATGGATACTCTTAATACTATAATGTCTTTGTGTATTTATGCTAATGCCACTAAAACCCTATTGTTTGTTTATAAAGAAAATCGGAACATAAACCTTTTGTAATTTTTTGGTTGGTGTTTATTTCACTGTCTTTATGGTTTTACCTTGGTTTTATTCTGTTTATGGATGAAGCTGTGTTGTTTTCATGGTTATACTTGTATTAGTTTAATCATATTATATTATTATCTCTTTGTTTATGAAGCACTTTGTAGCCCTACTTAGCAAATAGCTATGCAAATAAATACTTACTTATTTACTTACTTACAATCTATTGCAGTGTGTGGCAAAATTTGACTGTACTTGGACACTGTATTTGGACATCTCATCTCATTCAATGTGTCTTCTTTCTTTTTATGATTTTTCACATTGCAAATTTAATATTGAAGACTATATTAAAGCTATACTTTAGATTCTTCTAAGTAGCACATTTCTCTTTGTATCTCGTATTTTAATCATAGTGTCTTCATGAGGGAGAGTCACCTGGAATAGTTTTCTCAGCGTCTTGAAGGAAGGAGTTCCTGGAGGCACATATATAATAAGAGACCACTTTAAAAATGATGAGTTTTTTTTTTCCAAATAAAAAGAAATCTGGGATATAATCAAGAGGAAGATGGATGATCACAAGACATCAAACCAAACTGAACTGCTTCGATTTTTGCACCAGGAGTGCAGGCATAAAGTTATCCAAAAGCAGTGTGTAAGACTGGTGCAGGAGAACATGCCGAGATGAATTATATTAACTTGTTTTCTTTGCATTATTTGAGACCTGTTTATGTTACTCAAACATATACCTATACATAGCAAAATCAGAGAAACTGAAGCTTTAATATATATTTATCTTCATCTAAAATGAACTTGGAATTGGTATGAACTTGGAACTGATCGTGTTTTGCCCATACAAGCAAACAAACCCTAATTATGACACATTATTTCCATTCTTGGGTCTCCTAATTAGCTGTGGAGTATCTTAACTAAAATTTGAAGTGGTACATGTGTAAGAAAAGCTTCTTTGTGTGTGTGTGTGTGTGTGTGGATGGAGAGCTGCAGTCAGGAATGCTGGAGGATAAAGGTCTAGCGTGAGTATGGAGAGGTGACAAGCTGTGAGCAGATAAAGACGGAGGGAATTCCTGATGGAATCCATGGTTGGAGGGGAGTGTGGGGCTGAGTGGAGGAGGGGTTGGGGAGGGATGTACAGTACACAGATACACAGATACACAGGACAGAAGCACTTTTCATCACCAGCAATGAACAGAATGCAGCAACAGCATCTTACACACAGTAAAGGAGGGCACAGTATGTCAAAACCAGCTTATCCTTGTCTTTCTTACGTTTGGAACTAACTGTGATATTGTAATACATGGATTCAAATACAGTACAGTACAGCAAACTTTACACAATAGATGAAAATAACAAAAAAAATAGCTATAATTTTAGAAATTAAGCAATGTGAGATAAATTCAATTGCAATGTTCACATTCTAACTAACAATAAAACACTTGATTTCCCACCTCTGATCTGTTACATCCCATTTCTTTGAGGTGATCTACACTAATCCATGAAAGACATGAAAGTGAGACACTTTTCTTACTTTTCTCAAACAGATATCATTATAATAGCAGTAAGAAAGAACCACAACTTTTCAAAAAATGTAACATTAAAAATAGTACACAAACAGTTCAGTTAATAAACACTCTGGCTTATTAGTGAGTTATAAGTGAACACTATTATACCCTAAAATATCATGGCATATCACCCACCCCTAATTATCACATCAGGGTATTACTATTTTTTTGCTGATTTTAGCAAAAGAAAAATTGATCCTGTTCTCATCTTCTCAATATCTATCTATTATAGACTATTATATACTGGATCATATCTGTCCAGTATCATTTATTTTACTTTAATCCTGGATATATGGAGATATATGGAGTGTATTATTAGTATCATGACATTCTGAATTACTGACGTCTGTTACAAATACACAAAACAATTACAATAAAATAAATCTACAATACAATTCTTGTATTTTTTCAATATCTCAGTTTGAGGGGTGTGCCATATCATATCATATGCAAAAATACAATTATATAAATTTTCATTTTGTTGCAGTGGGGCATTCTTGACATACATATTTTTTTAATTCAGTGTTTTGTCATATAGCCAAGAGCATAATTTTTGTGAAAAATATGATGAAATATTGTGATATTATTTTATTATTTTAAGGCCATATCGCCCCTCCCTATACTATAATGTCACTGTTTACTTGATATGTGGGCAGGCCACCAGCCCTGTACTGGAAACCCCCGTTCTGATGTCATCATGGAATAAAATCACCACACCCTGTTTAACTTGGCCCACACACACACACACATACGCAAAACATGTCCAACACACACTCGAGCTTCTAGAACAAACATTCCTATGCTGTCAGTTTCCTAAAGGTACATCCTCTGTGAAAGCATGCAGAGGCCAGACCCCTGAATAAAGCCGCTGGATTAAGTGCTCCTTCCACGGCTGGACCTCACTCTGAGGAGTCGCCCAGATTGCCAATTTTTGCCTGAGCAAACGCTCAGATTGAATGCTGGGGGGCTGCAGGGAGGGTGGTGGAATGTGCTGGATAAACAGCCTGGCGAAGAGGAGGATAGCAAGGCTTTGGAGAGGCGTGAGATTCTGAACAGAACCTGAGCAGCACCTGCCAGCTGGGTTCAGAGAGCGAATGAGAAGAACTGGCCCAAAAACAGAACAACAGATTAGGGCTTTGTCCAAACCCATTCCAAATTGTAACAGCTTTTTAAAGAGACACTAAACCTCAAAACATATTTTTTTCATTAATAAGTAAAATGTGTTCCTTTGAAGTAATAAAACTATTTTATTGGGGCCATTTCCACTTCTGCAGCGCCCTCACAGGTACAACTGTGCTATAGTTGTGGATGATGTGTCTGTGTACTTTGGTAATATATATATATATATATATACGTATATATATATATATATATATATATATATATATATATATATATATATATATATATATATATATATATATATATATATATACGTATATATATATATATATATAATACCACCCCCATGTGTAGCTATTTGTAGATTATATTGGCTAGAGTTACTAAAACCATATCATTTCACAATGCAATTTATTTACATTGGGTGGCATTAAAAGTACTCTTCCATCCTATACAATTACACATTCTCACCAGAGAGGTCTCTAAATCCCCAAAACTTGCAGATTGTCCCTTTCTTAATGTTGTGCTTGAAAAACCTTCTAACAAAAAGACTTCTAATATATAATAATACGGTCTAATACGCTGCATCTATGAACGGGAGGTTGCAGGTTCAAATCCCGTTTATGTAGCTCTGCCATCAGCTGCCAGCGCACACCGCACAGTGTGCAAAATTGGCCTTGCACCCTCCGGGTGGGTAGATGGCGCTCTCTCCCTTTCACGCTTAAAGGCGGCAGCATTTCTAAAAAAGGGGTGATTGACTTCACATGTATCGGAGGAGGCATGTGCTCATCCGCACTATCCTAGGGTCGCAGATGCCAGTCGTGATGGGGAAGGGGTGGGACAATTGGATAGCCAATGGGGGGAAAAAATCTGAATTAAAAAAAAAAAATCATTGGTGAATGCCATAATCTTTTGTAATATAAAAAACTGCATGACCCAATTTTAGAACTAATTTTGGTTAGTAAATGTGGCCAATTGACCTGCAAAGACAATGTTATTATTGAGCAAAATGAAGCCAACCAACCAAATAACACATCTTAAATCTGAATTTCCAAATTTTGTAGCTATTCTAAGTAAACATGCATGTCTTATGTATTTAAGCTGAGCCCTGTACACTGAATAAATACTTATTGTTTTAAATGTCTGAAAGAATATGTTTTGAGGGAGGATGTGAGGGTATTTCATTCCCCAGGGCACAAAAAGAGGACATCCCCTCTGATCCCCACTGCAAATCAACCATCCCCCTTTCCCTTACCTCTGGATTTATGTGAAGGATCCACTTGACCTTTGTGTGGGTTCTGTTCTAAACCAGCTGCAATTCATTTCTACACAATGATTTTCAACCTCGCTTTATCCTGTAGAATAAAACAAGCTGTGCCTGTAAGAATGATATTGTACACTGTCACCAGCTGAATGAAAGAAAATATAATTTATATATGTTCTAATGAATGCATTCAGCTTAAATACACACACACACATACAGTTTCTCTACACATTGTAGAGAAGTATTTCCAAATGAATAGAACTCTCTGAAGCAGATAAACAAAAGATGGAACCAAATCCAAGGCCATGCATGGGCTAGAGGGGTATAAAGACCCCTAGGATAGAGCTGTGGAGCTGATGGTGCTCCATCCAGTACTGTTGGAATGAGCTGGAGAGATTTAAGAGTCAAGGGTTTATTGAACAAAATGCACAGTAAAACGGGTAGTTAAACTGTACAATAAAATTCTTACTGCTCAGGTCCTCCACTAGCACACAAGGTACTGAAACTATGACTTAACTATGTGTTTATATATATATATATATATATATATATATATATATATATATATATATATATATATATATATATATATACATACACTATACTTAAGGCAAACTGGTTTATAAGGAGCATATAAGTGCCCCTTATAGTCCGAAAAATATGGGTAATATATCATGAAGATAAACAAACAAGTTGTGATCAGCACACAGAAGAGATGGAAACACTGTAGAGTGTGAATGAAGAGGACTATAAAAGGATGTGTGCACTTTCTGGTATGATGACCAGTTTAAACCAGCAAAAAAAAGTGTTTTAAAAGTCATAAAAGTCAAAGTCTGGTGTTGTAATCTTTAGAAATAATATTTTAACAAAAACGATACTCCCACTTGCATCTTTGGAATGAGAATTGCTAAATTAAGGTGGTACCATGTTGCTGCCAGGAGCGTTACAACACACTGCAGGGATGGATGGGCGTTTTTTAAAGTTGTTTGGCCGTTTTTTTTTTTTTTTTAATTCTCTCTGAAGTGCTTTATGTATTAACAGTGCGTGTGCAGACTGTTACTCATTCATAAGACGTGCCTGTCTCATACTGGCTTTTCTGAGCAGCGGCGGGACAGAATGCTTTACCTGGGAGTGCCAGACTGGAAATGGCCTCTTGCAGGTCCACGCCCATGCGCCCCATTTCCTACTATAGAAAAGGCAGGGATCGCCCTGCTCCTGTTCCTGGGGAAGCTACTGTTGGCTGCTTCCTGTGCCCCTCCCACACTGTGAATAAACAGAGCGTTTCTCAGCTGTGTTAACAAGAACGTAACCCCCCTAAACTCTCAGAGACACACACACACTCATACACACATACACAAAAAGAAGTCATTTTTCCTCTGCATCCCCAATATCCTCTTCCGTCTCAGATCTTTCCTCAGCCACTGTGCTCTTAACCTCTGGCTCTTCGCTCTCTGCTCCGAGGCCTTCAAAGTCAACACTCAGAGGAACAGGCTAAGAATAAAATGTGACATAGTGCATCCTCCTTCCTGTATCGTTCATCAGGCTCTGTCCACCCCTGCAACACTTCCAGGGCGTCGGCCTGTCAAGGCCAGTGATCCCAGGAGATGGAAGCTCATTGTTGGGTAAAGTAGTGGGTGGCCCCCCTGGGGTGAATGGAGGACTGGTGGGGATCTCCTGTCCTGGCTGTATCAGTCACTTTAAGGAGCTTTGCAACAATCTGAACTGATAAGTCCACATGGCTCTGTCTATCAGACCACAGATAGACGACTTAAATTTAAAGATGACTCTGAGTCAAAGGTCATCTTTAAGCTCTGTATCTCTGCACTGCATCCACTTAGCCCTGATACTGTGAGAATTTTCCATGGTTCTAAAGTTTCAGCAACCCTAAACTTTCAAGGGATCGTTTTAACTTTCCAGTGAAGTTTCCAGTGAATTACAGTGCTGTGGGCCCAATTTCCCAAAAGCAATTTAACATTCAGAACAACATTAGTGCTCAGTGTAGAGCTAGCTCAGCCACCTAAGACCATCATTATATAGGCAAGGCAAGGCAAGTTTCTTTATTTATCACTTTTCATACACAATAATCAATCAAATACAAAGAGAATCTTACATAAACATGTAAGAATATAACAAAAAAATTGAAATAAAAATACATTAAGAAAAAGAAATAAGAGATGATTAAAACAACATATTTAAAAGAAGGAAAATTAACTAAATTAATTAGAATAAAAGTGCTGTTACAGCAAAAAAAGCATTTCTAACACAATTAAAATTAATAAAATTGAAAAAAAATGTTTAATAAAAATGATAAAAGAAAATACAATAAATAGCAGAGCAAATTACACAGTGTTAAAAACCTTTTGGAACTCACCAATGTGACTAAAGGAGCAAGTGAACTATGAGTTCTGGTTAAAGTTGATGAGTTGGAAGCAGCAAAAATGACAAGAGTAATGATTCACATGAGTCACACTGAACAAGAACCAAACCTTAATATCTAGATGACAAGATGAGTCATAGCATCTCCAAGACCACATGCAGGTCTTCTGAGTGTTTCCAGTATGACGTGGTTAAAAGTGGTCAGAGGAAGCACAATCAGTGAACTGGCAATCAAGAGTCATTAATGCAAACAATGGAGGCCAAAGCTCTCAAGAAACATGAAGAAAATGTCTCGACAGGTCAGAGCTGTGTTGCTTATATATGGTTTAGTCCTTTGAAAATAAAGGAACTGTGTACAAATCTCTGATACCTGATTTCTAAACTGTAAAAGGTTGCAGGGTTTCAGGCAACACCTCCTTCAGGTACATAATAAATAAGTACTTCAATCAAATATTTTTTTGCTTTTTTTTATTTATCAATTGGGTTGGGTAGTGTTAGAAAGGCCATTATGAAAATTGTTTCACTGTCCAAACACTTATAAACCTGGATGTATCACTATGAGGTGTTTTTTTTTTTCTTTACATTGTAGATTAATATTAAAGACATGAAAACCATTAAGGGCATGGCTCTCAAGTTTTAAAGTTTGATGGGCGTGAGATTGGTGGAGGGGGAGTGCACAGTTCTTCTTCATTTGTTCACGACGTGTGTTTTAGAACTTTCGAATTGGACAGTTCTTCGCGCCTGACACTCTGGCTAAAACTCTGTCCTCTTACTAGGTCTGCCTAACAACAGAGCGATCTATATTCTGATTGGCTCAACGAGAGTACATTATAATATGCAGCCGATGGATTGGTAAGCGTCAGAAATACCATGTGTGGCGTGTGAGCGTGTGAACTCGCTGAGGTGCCTGTGTCACACGCTCAAAGCGTGAGACTTGAGAACATGTATTAAGGGACACATATGGACTTAAGTAGCAAATATTAAAACCTAAACCTGATGAACTGAAATAGTGATTTGAGGTGATTTAAATGGGATGAGCTGGAGCTTCACAGCGTGAAGGAAAAGCAGCAACTATTGTTCAGCACCTCCAGAAACTCCTTCCTTCAGGATGCTGAGAAAACTATTCCAGGTGACTCTCCCTCATTAAGACACTGAGATTAAAATACCAAAAGTCTGCAGATCTGGCTTCACATTTCAACATCTGCCACACCCCCGTCTCTATATTTCCAGAACACTTGATTTAAAACATTGCTTGTAATTCTCAGCAGCCAGTAAATTAGCACTCATCATCACTGCATCGGCTTTTAGGCTCTGTTAATATTAATATAAAGAATAAATAAACACAATGTGTAAATTCTTTATGTTTAACAGTATTGGATGAGATGCTCTGCTCTCTGCAGCATTGAGAGAGTTCAACTTGACTAACCTTAGTTGCATAACCTGAAACCATGAAGAAATTACATAATGATACATAATGATGATTGAAATGTCCTGAAATGGCTCAGCTGAGGCCACGGCACTCTGAAAAAATTCTATGGATAATTTTAAGGCTGTAAAGCTTCATGTTTTATATCATTCAGAGCATTGATTATGTCACAGGTTGTTTTTACATATTATAAGGGTTAGATGGAAAGATGCTGAAAAGCTGCAGAAGGGTTAAAGAGAGGAGAACCGACTATAGAAGCTCAAAGATCTGTACGGGTTACCTAAGTACGTGCACACACACACACACATAAGTTTCCTCCCCCAGCGGTTGGCTCCGCTTGGTACGAGGCTTCTGATAACGAGGTGCAGAGTGTTCTGCGTCCTGTCAACTCCTACAGCTCTGCCTCTCTGTACTCCACTCCTGTGCAAGCTCACACACACACACACACGCACACACACAAGAGCACACACACACACACACACACACAAGAGCACACACACACACACGCACACACACAAGAGCACACACACACACACACACACACACACACACATACAGATAGATAGAGATATCTCAAAATCAGATGCAATCTACCACCCCAAAATCAAAAAATGATCAGACAGTATGGAAAATGTCACAATGTGAATTTTTTTATTTAATCGTATGAAAACAACGTGACAGAATTAACCAAAGATATTTCATGTTTTGTCAACTGAACTTTATTTCATTTGTTAATATACATCCATTCCTGTATTTAGGCCTGCAACACATTCCACAAAAATGGTTGGGACAATGATATTTAGGACTGATGAGCAGGAACAAATTTGTAGGATAGGAGGACACTTCACAAAATTATTTCTGTGGAAATGCATGAATATTATAAATAGAGGTATTTTTTTTACCAACAGCACAAATTCATGCATCAGGACTGTGCATTTTTAAGTGCCTTGTTTTAAATATTAGAGCCCTCAGAATGCTACCAATGAAGTGTGGAGCTACTTTGAGTTTGTTAATGGTGTAAAACAATAGTGATTTCTTGGCATGGGCAATGCTATACCCTTATCACTAGCATTGTAGGTCTGTTGAGAGCATCAGCTAAAAGAGATGTTTTTCAGATTGCTGGGGGAGATTGGAGGCGGGTTGTTTGACAAAGGTTTTTACCATTTTTCCTAGTTTAGCTAGGCCAATTGTGCCATCCATTTAGTTGTTAGTCAGCTGGATATCCCCTATCACTAAAGATGCCACAACACCAGGAGGTGACTTCCAATATATGTGAAGTCAGCCACAACCTCTTTTCGAACTGCTGCTGCCGAGTAGCATCACAGCACACTCGAAGGAAAGCGCAGCGACTCGGTTCTGAAACATCAGCTCACAGACGCCTTGTGCTGATCGACATCACTCTACCAACCCAGAGAGAGCAAGACTAATTGTGCTGTCTCAGGGTTCCATCAGCTGATGGCAAGCTGCATGACTGGGATTCAAACAAGCACAGTTCTCTTTCAACTGTTGTAAGAAGGAATGGTGATATTAGAAAGTGCCCCAACATTTTCTAAATAAAGCTAAAATGACATCTACAAACTTTTTACAACAGGAAACACAACAACAAATGCATTTTCAACACTACTTTTATTAAATCCAACCACAGGTGGTTCCCTAAACATTTTTTTTTTAATACATATGAGTGTGAGGAACCTTTTTAAAGATTATAGAACTTTTTTAATAAATGCCATGTCTCTATCTGCCAATTAACATGCTCTTTAAAAACCCAGTTTTATATAATTTCTAAAAATAAAATTAAGAATTTGATGTATGTTGTAAGTGTATGTTTAACATTAAAATGTCAAAATACAGCTTTTACTCTCCATTCAAGCACATATATAGAAACTAGGCTGGAAAACTAGCTCATTTTAAATGCATTGTTTTTGTGATGTCACAAAACCCGACTCATTTACATACATCTGTCTATTCACCCTACAGACGTTTAGCCACAGCCATTCATATTGAAGATAAAAGGAGTGTTTTGGCTCAGACTGATTCATGAATGGGGCACAATGAAGAGCTGTCAATCCAAACCGATATCATTTACATATATCCATCTTAAAGGCACAGTAACAAAAAATCCTCTGTTAAAATCCTAAGGATAAATAGAGGTTCAGGAATGGTCATGTAAATATTTGTTACTATATATTCTTTTGCACATGTTTCACATGGACCTCTATATGAACCATGCATGTGCCAGAGCCTCAAACTCAAAGCTAAAGGAAGCTGAAGCCGGGGTGCAGCCGAGTGCAGTTAGTGCTAAGCTAAATCCTTAGCTGACCTTTAAACATCAGTAAAAAGGACATAGGCCATTTAAAGTCTTATTTAATATTTTTTTCCCAAGAACCATTTAGGAGCTATTGTTTAAGTATATGTGTCAGCATGAGAGAAAGCGAGGGATTGATCTGTTTAGCTTTTATGTGATAAAGTGACGCATTCCTGTGTGTCAGGGTTTGTTCACTCCTTCAGTTGATCTAGTTCAGAGTTAGAAATATAGATATACTCTATGCATGACAATGCCAAGTGTCTGGATATGTTTCTGTACGCAGTGCCATTTCCCCCATTACACTGGAGACACAATGCAACATCAGGGGGATCTGGAACTGTGGGAGTCCATCACGCTGACATAAAGAAGATATATTGAAAAAAAAACTGTGGCCAAAAGAAATCTTATTTTCCTTTTTTTCCAACCAGTGCTGCTGTAGTGCTTAATATTCAGTTTATATACTAGTGCATCTCACAAAATTAGAATGTCATTGGAAAGTTATCTTATTTCAGTAATTCAGCTCAAAATGTAAAAGTCTATATATAATATATTATATAGATGTATTACACACAAAGTGATCTATTTTAAATGTTTATGGCTTACAGCCAATGAAAACCAAATCAAAAATTAGTGTATCAGGTCATAAATTAGAATATTATACAAAAAGGAAAACATGACTTTGCACTGACTTTGGACTTGATATAACACAGTGGACCAACACCAGCAGATGACAGACATGTCTCTTCAAACCATCACTGACCATCAGTAAATTATACATTTCATTTGTAAATCAAGGGAGCAGAGTCTGGAGGAAGAGTGGAGAGACACACAGTCCAAACTGCTTGAGGTCTAGTGTGAAGTTTCCACAATCAGCCCACAATGCAATTGGTCTTGTATAATATTCCAATTTTCTGAGACACTGATACTTGGGTTTTTATTGGCCTGTAATCATCAACAATAAAAGAAATAAGCTCTCAAAATAGATCGCTCTGTGTGTAATACATCTATATAATATATGAGTTTCACATTTTGAACTATATTACTGAAATAAAGTAACTTTTCATTGATATTCAAATTTTTTGAGATGCACCAATGCAATCAAATCCCCACAGAAGTGTTCTAAAATCAAAGCCTTCCCTGGATAGTAGAGACAGTTTCTCAAACAAAAGCACCCTTGATTTTAGAATTTAGAAAAAAACAATGAATGTGCAGGTGTTCCAATACTTTTGTCCAATACTTTGGCATGTCTGTTTGTGACCTTTGAAAGATCACCATTTTTCCTAAGAATTTCCAAGGATTTTCTTTACTTTACACAGTTATTTTATATGCTGAACCTATCCCTTTAAGTTACTTAGTATCTTAAGCCATTACTTTTTGTGTGGAATGCCTCAATGCTTAAAGCATGTAGAGAAAATCCAGCTCTTTCTTCACCAAAAAAATGATTCAGACTGCCTGTCAGCTCCAATCAGCCAGGCAGGAGTTATGTGTGAGCTCCCATCACCAACCGCAAAAGATAGATGGTGTCGAGAGTCAGGCAATCAGGGCCTGCCCATGCTCAGATGTAAACAGTCATAAATGAATGTCTGGAAGGAGGTGTGTGTGAGGGGGAGGTCTTGACCCTGTCCCGCTGGTACTTGGCACAGCATCACGGCCGTGCATCCGTAGAAAGCGAGAGAGCTGAATGTGCACTCGCATTCCTCAAATGCTCCCATCATTGTCAGCCTTTAATGAGGCGCGGCTGTGAGCTGCTGAGCTAACGAGGGAAGAATTCAGCAAGCGGATAGACCTGTGAGCGGCACATAACATCATCAGACATCAGTGCCAGTCTAATTCTGCATCCCTCACGACAAATCAACAACGCTTCTCTCAAGCTGCTAGACATACACTGTAAAAAATACACTTAATGTGTTTTTTAAGTCTTTAAGCTGAACAAAAATATAGAATTGGACTGTATACTAGTGGTGGCCGATATGGCCCTAAAATAATATCACACATTTTCACTGTATTTTTGTATACACTGTGGTAAGGCACAGCCCTAACTGAGATACTAAAAAATACAAGAATTTTATCAGATTTTGAACAGAAGTCAATGATCCAGAATGGTATGATATGATATGGCACACCCCTACTGTAAATACAGCAAACTAGTCGCCTTAACTAACATTATTAAATTTCTTGTTAAAAGTTGGTCTAACTAAATAATCTATGTTGGCAAATTTTACAAATTGTAGTTGTGTAGTGTGTAGCCATTCCCTGGTGTTAAAGGCTGTAAGAGCAAGTTGCTATGTTTTTTTGTTTTACTGTACACTGGTACCAGCTATCCAGATATCCAGCTGGTCACATTTGACATTTGGTAATGACTGACAATAAAAGACCTATGTAATACAGTAGTCATAAATCCTCAGTTCCCAGTTGCTAACTTAAAATAACAAAATATATAGTGTCTGGCCATCTACATGAATTTTATCAATGTAAAATGTCACATACTTTTTTAGTTGAGCCTAAACGATAGTCAGCAGAACTTACAATGCACATTTCATAAAACTTAAAAATGAAAAACTACAATTAATTATAAATTAATTTTAATTTAATAATTAAGTTTTTATACATATTAAAAAATTAATTTTCTGAACTAAAGATTCCTAGTTGGCACAACTTAAAACCCAACACTCAAAAATGTAGAGTTTTGAGTTTTGTTTTAAATGTTATATTTTACAGTGTAGGTACATATTTAAAATATAAAAAAACATATATAAAAACATATTTCTATTAAGTTTCTAAATACAACAGAAATATCAGTAGAATACCGAATTAAGGCGTTTTCACACCAGCACTATTTGGTCCGGTTAAAATGAACTCTGGTCCGTTTGTAACTTTAGTGCGGTTCGATTGAGTAGGTGTGAAAACATTAATCGCACTCGGGTGCGGATCAAAAGAACCGGACCGAGACCAGCTAGAGGAGGTGGTCTCGGTCCGGTACCAAACAAACTCTGGAGCGGTTCGCTTGTGGTGAGTACATGATCCGGTCTCGATCGGATCCAGCTATTAAATATGAGCCATTTAAGTTATTTGAGCTAAACTGCTGATAAAGTAAGCACAGTTTAAACTTATATATTTAAGCAATAGAACACGAGAGGGAGTGTGTTATCACACGACCTCGAGAGTTCTATTGCTTTTATACAACAGTTTATTTTTACAAAATGAATAAAGAAAATAAATCGAAGAACTTTAAGAAATTCAGTTTGAATATGCTTTAATATGGACTGTGCCTTACGCCAAAAAGTAGTTCCACAACAACTATCACAGAACTGAACTACAAAACAGTGTATGGTTTATACAGACTAACACCACGAAAGTTAGCTTGAAAGCAAAATTGGGAATAAGCGAAGATGGTGACGTTAGGAGGGTGAAATAACGCTATTACTCTCCTCTCCTGCTCTGTGGAGTTGTCTTCAGGTGAAAGCTGCGCATTTTTTGAGCATTTCTGTTTGTTTTGCTGGGTGGTGTTGGTTAAGATAACTTTTTGTTGGGTAGGTGGCCGGAGTCAAGCTATCCGCGCGTCGGAAATTTCCAGTCAGCCTAGCTTGCTTTAGCTCAGCATTAACTTAGTTTAGCCTAGCCTGGCTGGTTAAGTTATCGTTCTGACTCTCAGACGACCTTCCCTTTTTCCACATAAGACGAGTCAGCGCTGCGGGCAAGTGTGCCGCGGCTGAGCGCTAGCCTGTGCTAAGCTAACGCTGCTGCTGATGCCGGTGGAGGCGATGATTCAAAACTGTACTGTGTATATACGCCGTTACTCGGCAACGCGTCGGCGGAGTGATACAAGTTTAGTGTGAGAAGGCCGTGATGTTATCATGAATATCATCACGGCTAGAACACTTCTCAACCAATCAGATTGTGAGGTCGGAACTAACTGTTGTATATTAGCCAGATAACGCTAATTACCACAGCTGTGAACAAACACTGTGTCCGTCTGCGCTGCATTCACTGCTCACAGCCGCGTAACTCTGTTTATTATGTATAAATCTGCGCTGCACGTAGAAACACTGTGTTTGAAAGTGCAGCGTTCAGTGTTAAAGCACAGATATTTGCGCTGGAACACAAAATCTTCTCGCTGTATTTACTTTTTTTGTATATTTATATTTAACGTACTCCCGTGTCAGACAGCTCTGACCAATCAGATGACACAGGCTGCTCGAGTGGTTTAATGTTGCGCGCATTTTGGTGCGTTTACATTTAAGCCTATGTGAAACCAGACCGAACAGAGCGAGAAAACGCTCCAAGTAAACGAACTCATTAACTGATTCGGACCAGAGAAACGAACTTCAGGTGTGAAAACACCCTTAATGTCTAAATACTAATTGTCCAAACACACATAGCCCCCTCCGTTGCTTGCATTGAACAAGTCCATAATATGATGACGTAGCAATGTGCCACACGACCTGTTTCCTCTAATTACATCCACGCCAAAGCAAACGCTGGTAATTTACACTGATAGTAAATAAACACTTTTTTTGTTTGTTTTACTGAACAAAATAAACGCTTTTTAGGAGAGATATTGTGTGTTGTGTGTAAATATTTATAAGACAATACCTGACAAAATCTGTTTTAATGACGTTAATAAACATCACTGTGACAGCGCTAGTCGCAGTTTCACCGCAGAAAAGGACGAAGACGTGAACCACTTATCTAACCAGCCTTTACTGATTTCTGCCCCCAAATAACCCTTTCAATAACCTCTAACAGCCTTTAATAGTCTTCAGTAGCCTTCAACAGTCTAACCTTGCAGCCGTGGTCTGTCCACTAAACTCCGTAGTTATAAACATCCTGAGGTTAGCAGCGCGCTAACTGACCTGTTTATAATGTAATCCGAGCAGTGACTCCGGGATGGCTGCTCTAAACTGCTGCTGTTAGCTGCTTGGGCTGAAAGATGAACTGTAGAGAGCTGTATTATCCGGTTAGTGGGGTTAAAACCTTTATTTCCTAAACAAATTAACTTAAGAAAACTGTAAAAAAACCGCTCCAGACTGGCTGAGCTCTGTAGCCCGTGGCTGGGCTGTAGCTCTGAGTAAAGACAGCGGGGCTCGTTCTACTGCTGCAGCCCCAACTAGTGGTTGGATGAGGAACTGCAGCTTCCTGTAAGCGAGCAGTTTTATCGGCTTCACCAGTTTCATCCACACACAGCTCTGATAAACTGCTTAACCCTAAACTCCTGAATCAGATCGGCTAAAATCAGAGGAATATCTGCCGATCGCCGATACTGTATTTTGGCTGAAAATTGGCCGATACCAAAACACTGCTGCTCGATCGTTTCATCACTAGTTATTTGGTTTATGTGTGTGTTTCAAGAATGAGGGCCCCTTGTTTATATTTTGCCTAGGGCCCCAAAATGGCTAGATCCGCCCCTGATGACCAAAATGGTGTTTCTTCAACTGATCTAGTCGGTGGGACTCTAGTCGGGTTGATGGGTGAGGGATGGTCCAAAGGTGGTTCTATGCAGGTTGTGATGTCACAAGAGGACAATGACAAGACAGTAAATCTAAACTATCTATGACTCAATAATTACATAATCACAGTATGAATCAACAATAATTTTTTAAACATTGTTAAAACAAAGCTATGCTATGCTTCGCTATTAGCAGTTGCACTGGCATAAACTTACCAGTGTCCAATACCACTACTATTTATAGATTCCCCAGAAATAGTATCTTTCAGAATAAGATAACACATAAATATAATTCATTAAAATAAGTGTAATTAAAGGAAATGTGTCATATCATTGTAACTTTACACAAAAAGCTCAAACAGTAGTGAGAAAATCTACTAGCCACATGTAGTGGCTCATTTCTTTTGGGTGTGGCCATGGGAAAAAGGCAGGAACTGCAAGGTCGAGTGCACACACCCTCACACACACACACAGACACACACAGACACACACACTTAGACCTACATGCGTTATCTCACATTAGAGGGAAATAAAAGATAAAATCTAGGATGATTTTTTAGAACTGTAGTCTTCTGGGAATAATTCAACACTGCATTCCTCTCACAGGAGAAATCCTAAAATCTGATATACGCACTTAGTTCTCTGTACCGCTGTACGCCCTTTTTCTCAGTTCTGTTCTTTTTTTCCTTTTTTTTTTTGCTTGCCACTGACGTTCTGCTTGGGGGTTTAAAGTTTTATGTTTTATTTGATTTTTTGTTCTGCTGCCAGATTTCTGTAAAAATGCTGTGTGACGTCAGTTGTAAAAAGCTCTATATAGATAAAAAAATCTTTCTCTCTGTCTCTCAATCACACACACTTACACACACATTTAGACCAGTGCACAACTTTTATACACATTAATAGATAAAGACTTAATTCCTATTCACACAGGACTGGTTTCACATGCAATTTGATTATGTATTTTTACTAGATGATGTGTGTAAAATGTATCACTGATCCCCATGGGATAAGAAATCCTGGTATATTGGACTGAGATGGGAGTAGCTACTTGATTGATGCAAATCTAAATAAAAAATAACATGGTTATAACATGGTGCATTTGGTGAGCTCCAAGTGGCCCAGCCGATTAAGGCACTGCCACTATAATCGGGAAGTCACTGGTTTGAGTCCCGTTCATGTAGCTTGCCATCAACTGCTAGAGTCCACACCAGTCTAATCTATTTATCTGAACTCACAGAACGAAAATTATGTGTTTATGCCTGTAAACCCTATATTGCTCTCTGAAGACCCTCCTTTTCAATGTGAAGTTGGAATTACAAGCACATTACTTTCACATGCTTTTAATGTCGTAGACATATAAAAAATGGCAGATTTAATTTCACCTGCATCTTAAAGAAACTACAATAGCAAGTGAGTTAATTAAGTATATATAAAATTATAACAAATATCATAGTTCTATATAAGATTAAATGCACATACAGTAGATTACAGATTAAAATAATATGCAGAAAACCATTAACACTGGTTTTTGGCTATTTAGAAATTAATGTACAATCCAACACTTTCATCAAAAACATCTCAGAATTTCCTGTTAGAAATTACATAAATTACGAATTACAACTTCCGAATCAGGAGATCATATTTACCATAATTTCTATAGCATGTGAGAGAAGGATTAAGGATTAAAATAAAGAACAAATCGATTTCTAACAATGTTCCAGTTTCAGGGAGAGAGAGAGTAGGGGTAGTTCCTTAGGTTAGAAATTGGTATCATTATTTGTAATAGATATTATTGGCTAAGAACGAGTAGAGTAGTTATTTTCTTTAGTGTCATCTACACTTTGCCATTCTCAGACAAAGGTGTTTTTTTTTTTTTTTTTTTTCGAACAATTATTTCAATACTATAAAATATTTGTGTATTTGTATATGTTTTTGGTCTCTGGTGGCAGTTATGAATAATAAAAAAAAACTTAAAAGATTGTTTAGCTGTTCCCTCCTTCTTTATTCTCATCATTAAATGCCACATTATGTCCCTCTCAATGCCCCAGACACAAGGTGGGGTTTCAACAGCGACTATTTTTGTCGATCTGTTGGGCCACTGCGAACAGTTAGACGTCCAGGAAGGCAGACCCACACCCATGTGTTTATCAGGCCGGTCTGCCATGCAAACTAACATTTCCCCTCCGCTGTTAATAACAAGACCATGGTCTAGTTCAGTGCCATGGGCTGTGGTCAGACCCCACACAACTCAACACAATTGAGCCGAACATCACCTAGGGGCCTTTGTATTGTGACTAAAATAGAAACTGCAATTGGTCCCCTTGAGCCTGTTTACTTAACAGAAAACTATGACCCAAGAAAATAAAGTTCTGTACAACTTAGACTAGTATTCCAAACTTATGCCCTCCAGGAACTGAGTGCTTCATACACATACACACTTTTTCACAAATAAAGAACATGCTTTTCTCTTGCTCATCATTGCAGGAAATGTAATAACACCTACACTACTATGCTTCAAGCTTCATTTAGAGTTTTTTTTGTTTGTTTTGTTGTGTATATCGTAGATTAGTAACGACATCATAAATGTGAAGGAGCACATATGGGCTTATGTCCATAAACAAAACAGATTACAGTATGTTTTATACTTTAAATTCTTCACATTTGGTTATTGGATTTGCACACTCTTAGCGTTTTCTAAGACATCTTCATAAGGTAGTTCCTTGAAATGTTTTCATCAACTGTATTTTTTGCACTATAAGGCACACTTAAAATCCTTAAATTTCCCAAAATTCATGAGCATTATGTGCCTGTAGCCTGCTGCTAACTCCGGCTAGCACTGCTGGAGCAGCATAAGCATTAACCACTAACCGAGCTAAGCGCCAGCTCTTTCGCTGTTCAGAGGCGAGTATTATCGAGTATTTACCACATTAAAACAAGCTTCATGGAATAAAATGCTAGCTAACATCACCCTGGCTTACTGGAACACTCAGGGTTCCTCGAATAAACCAGAAGTGATTTACTCCCCCAAATAAACAGTTTTCAGGAGAGAAATCTGTGTAGATTAACATCTACTGCTCGTTTGACTTTAAAGGAAATTGTTTTGTTTACTTAACTTGGTTTAGCTTTACAGTTCTCGCCACCCAGCAGTGAGTCCTGCTGAATTTGAAGGAAAACATGGCGAAACCCTTGTTCCTTACTAGTGTTGCATAACTTGCCTTGTAATCTGGTGCACATTATTTATGAAAATAGACCAGAAAATAAATGCTTATCGATAAAAAAAACGTATAATCCTGTGCGCCTTATAGTGCGAAAAATACAGTAAATCGTTTTCTAAAGAGTTACCTGAGGTGCTAAACATGTTTTGGCTGTTTTACTTTACTTATCACAAACCACCTCAATTGGGTACTCAAGTACTCAAGGACTAGTCCTGTAAGAAAAGACATTTTCTGCCTGCTGGTCAAAGCTGGCCCAAACCAGGTCAGATGTATTTCCTTATCACTAAATATATTCCTTATATATATTCATTCCTTATCACTATTTTTTTTTTTCTCGAGTTTAAATAGATTTGACATGGCATCTGGAAGATTTATGTATACTGATTAAGTAATACTAAGGTTCAGGATTGCTAATCTCCAAAAGACACGATTCTTTTTAACATTGTACGTGAGATTAATGTATTATTTATTGTTTTGTTTAATTTTAGACTGATAAAAGGTTATTTGTGGACATGTCTTGAGGTAAAAGCTTGAGATGAGCTTAAGAATCTTCAGAATGAGGAGCCCTTTGCAATTAAAAAGTGGTGAATGTAAGGATTCATTATTAGAAACAAAACATGTTTGAAAGCTGTGATAGTTACCAGAGGGGGTTGTAATAAAGGACTGATTGCAAAGAGTACCCAAACTTTTGCTTTAAACCTTTTTCTTTTTTGTTGTTAACTTTTACTTGAATTACTATCAAGTAATCATAAAAGCATACTTTTTACTGGAATTTACAGCAATAAAAAATAGTCCAGGACTGCCCAAACTTTGGCATGCAACTGTATAAAGAGTATTTTATAAATACTAAATATCTTATTAAATACTGCAAAAAAGAGATTTCTTAGTGATTAATAATATACTGAGGGAATAAAATCTTCACAAAAGCTATGTTCATGGCTCTGGCTGCCATGACAGCAGGCGCATGCCGTCACGTTTTGTCCCCTCAGCCCCAAATGCAGAATAGCAAACAGTGCAGCAGCTGTGCCTTCACCAGCCCACCATTCTCCATCCTTACTACTTATTCCACACCCACCAGTGCATCTGAAATCAGCTTCTTTATTTAAGTAGAAGTTCCTACTAAACTTGTCTCCACAGCCTGGATGACGTAGGCGCCTCAGAAGGCCATTGTGGAATACAATGTGCGCGGGGGCGATTCCAGGATTTTTCAAATTAGGTTGCACAGGGAGGGACCAAGAACCAATTAGAGGGACCCATGGGAAACGAGAAAATTCTATCAGGAATAAATACAGTGTTGAACGCATACGCTCCTATACAGTGCCATGTGCCCCAATACAAACAGTGTTGTATAGATCGGACAGCAGAATTTAGTTCAACTAAAAATAAAAAAATCATATACACTTTTACAGTTGTAAAAAGTGCTAAAAGAATTAATTTATTTAGACAACTAGTGTATATATTTTTATTATAAAGCAGCTTTCAGGAAACTGGGCCTGACTTGTTCTGAAGCATGTGTAACATTCCTCAGACACTTGTCCTCACTGGATGTGCTGGTGAGCCGAGAAAGCACAGCATATTTTTTTCTGATGCTACCAGTTGGAAAAAAAAGCAGCAAAGTGAAAAGGTGTACACCTATATAGAGCAGATGCAGAACATACAGATTTTAACTATATACATACAGAGTGTTATATGCGTGGTTAAAATAGCACTCAAAGAAGAAGAAAAAATTAAGATAAACTTTTAAAATAAACAAATGCTTAAAATAGAACACTGAGTGTCACATTTTTAAATGAATTAGTGAAACAAAGTACATTTTCAGTGATATTCTAATTTGCTTGAGATGTGGTTAAAAACCAGGTTTATTTCACCAAATATTGATTTCTGAATTCTTAAAACTTTATGAATATGAAATTGTTTTCTTTGCATTATTTGAAGTTTAAAAGCGCTGCATCTTTTTGTTATTTCAGCAATTTCTCATTTTCTGCAAATAAATGCTCTAAATTACAATTTTTTTTATGTGGAATTTGGGAGAAATGTTGATTACTTATCATGTGATAATTAATTACTATACCATGAAACTATGATACTGAACTTTGGTTGAGCTGGTGGGATGGCTCAAAGTGGGACGACTCAAAGTGGGCGGCGGAAAACTTCCCTTGTTTTTAAATCCAAAACTTGACAGGTATGTTTTATGGAGATACGAATTTCATTTTCCAGCAGGACTTCAAGATTTCAAGAGGCTTTTATTGTCATTACATCTGAGTACAGGTACACATTGTAGTAAAACATGGGACAACTGCCCACACTGCCAAACGTATCAGTTGGTCTTTTATAATATTCCAATTTTATTAGACAATGATTTTTGTCTTTCCATTGGCTGTAAGCCATAACTGAACTGATATTGAACTGAATTAGTGAAACAAATTAACTTTTCAGTGATATTGTAATTTGTTTGAGATGCACCTGTTATCATGGTGAGATTTCACTGTACTCAGATCAGACAGGTCTAATAGTAACAGCACTGCTCCCATTGGGCGTGTGGAGAGTCTGTCATCATCAGCTCACCAGTGACAGCTTTCACACATGGGCAGAGCCGGGGGAGAGCAGGCGTTAAACAGACCCCAGCCTCCAGTCTGACCACAGCCTCGGCCCTGACACATCCCACCGCCCGCCTCCACCCTGCTCCCCAACACCAGAACAGAGAGGGAGCCAGAGCCCGGCTCAGCAGCTCCGCAGAAAACCAAGGAAACCCAGCAAACACTCCAGCCCCAAATCCCCCAGCCCGGGAGGGGGGACAGCTCTCAGCAGAGCCGCCAACAAAAGCATTCCTGCCTTTCAGCTCCAAGAAATAGCACCACCGTAAAGTCATTTAGGCGACCTCAGATACTAACTCGAGGAGATAAGCGGAACCGAACAGCAGCAGCAGCAGCAAAGTCTCAGAGCATCTCCAGCCTGGAGGAGACCACTAAAAACTTCTACACTTCTACAGCACCTTCTGCTGAGCCTGAGACCATAACTAACTAACTGAGCTGCAGGGAACACTCTGAGGAGCAAACATGAGGACCAATACAAGAATCCTGTGGACTATTTTAGTTATAGGTGAGTTTTTCTCTCTTTTTTTGTACAAAAAAAAACAATTTATGCAATTTAAGAAAATTAAATGTGGATATTTAACGTCAGCTTGGTTATGTAGTTAGCTAGTTTTACAGAAATTTGCACATAATGAAAAAACGTATTTATTGGCTCAACTTAACTCATCATTTTGCTTTAACACAGTTAAATTGTATATACAGCTCTGGAAAAAAAAGAAAAAAAACTTAAGAGACCACTTCAGTTTCTGAATCAGTTTATCTGATTTTACTATTTATAGGTATATGTTTGAGTAAAATGAACATTGTTGTTTTATTCTAGAAATTACAGACAACATTTTTCCCAAATTCCAAATAAAAATGTTGTAATTTAGCCAAAAATGGCTGAAATTACAAAATATATATTTTTATTATTTTTAATTCGTATCTTATTTATTGTCCAGAGCCGTATATATATAGAATTTTATATTATATATACATTCTATATTATTATAAATATATACAATTTTAAGTTTATTCAATGTAAATCAGCCAAATAATCATTTTGCATAAGATTGAATTAATCTGTGCAGTGATGTAGCTTTGTTAGCTAGTAGTTTGGTCTCTTAGCTAGTTATACTGTATCTGACTAGCTTTCTAACTAACTAGTAAACATGATTTATAGCTACACCTGTTGCATCAGACTTTGGAATTGGTTAGTTGTTAGTTGAATTTGCCTAAAGTTAAAACAGTTTTCTAATTTTGACAGGTTTTCGGTGGATCTAAACTCACTATATAAGGGAGGGTGGGAAGCTAAACATCTGCTTATCTGCATTTCAGTCCGTTTTAAAGCTGAGTTAGTTAGTTTTACTCACATTTGTTTACCTAACGGTCTCTGCCTGGAGAGGAGCGATGCAGAGTTGTAAACGAGTCAGTGTTCGAAGGAACCGAGTCACAAATTTGACTCCTTTTTTGTTTTAATCTCTAGATTCTGGAACCAGTTCTAAATATTTATTTAAAAAGATACATAAGTTTAGTGATTAGTTTATGAGCAGCTTATAAGTGTATTTTCTGATAAAATTCACATGTGATGCTCTTAATATTTACAGTGTCATTTATGACTACATGAGTTAAACTAAAGAAGGAGAGAGTGCTGTAAAGCACTTTACCCATGTTTTAAAGGGTCTGTTAGACGTCTATCACCATGTCAATGTTTTGTCCTATTGCCAAGAATATTGTGATATTATTTTAAGGCCATATCACCCACCCCTAATTTAGTTTAAACTTTATGTAGCTAAGTTAGTTAGCTAAATAAGTATTTTACATATTAAATTTACTGAGAATATTTTTATTTTTTTATTTTAATGTCATAACACAATAAGTCACGTAACTCTCCTCTGGTGATGCTCTCAGGATCTTCAGTGTTATTTATGAGTAAAAAAAAGATCATGATTTAAAAAAAGGACAGATCGCAAAGTATAATGTACTTTACACATCTTTTAAAGGGTCTATTAGATGTCTGTCACCATGGGCTCCTTTTGGTTAACCATCTATGGCATGGATATATATATATATATTTTTTTTTTTTTTTTGAAAGAAAAAGGAAAATAATAATCATTATCAATATTCACCACAAACGTGGTCTAGCATTGGTCAAATTGGTCAAAAAATTGCCAAAAAAAAAAACAAAACAACAACACCATGCCACAGTGGGTTATGTTACATTAGGTAACTTCATATGGCCACGTCATTCAGCAGCACTTTTGGGTAATTTAAGGATTTACAGGGATGTAATGTACAGGCATCCCAGGATGTACTAGGTTGTATCTGTATCATTGTGTGTTTATTCTTATATTATGTGTTCTGCATTTATACTCAACTATTATTAGTGAAAAGAAGGAGATGAGAGTAAAGTTCGATTCCTTAAACCGACAGTTTGAATGAATCAGTTCTGTACATGAATTGAACCTCCCATTGATGGCGGAGAGCTTTTGAGGGAGTCCTGTTATTCTTTAATTAAGCTGCACCTGCCAGTGCTGAACCAGGAGGAGCCCTCCAGATTTGCTAAGAAAAGCTGAGGGAGTTTTTGAGGGAGTTTGTTTTGTTGTGCTCCATTAATTTTGCTAGCTACCTCAGTTTAGCTCAAATTGGACCACAGTAAGCAATTCTTTATAAAAGTGTGGTCAGAATTTTAAATACTCGAATGAATCATTCAGCAAACAAATGTTGTTTATAGAAACTGTAAGGAAGAGATTACGTTTTTCTACAGAGAAATGTAATATATTATCAAAAGACTAATTGTTTTGAAAAGGACATCAAAATCAAACACACCATTATCTTTTAAATGTGCTGAGAAAAGCTGAGGGAGTTTTTGTTGCTCTTTAATTTTGCTAGCTACTTCAGTTTAGCTCAATTGAACCACAGTAAGCAACACTGTATTATGCTGTGGTCTGAGTTTTAGATACTATAACGACTCATTCAGCAAAAAAAAAAATTGTTTTTAGAAACTGTAAGGTCTGCTAAAATAAGATTTCTAATTGGTTTGAACACGACATCCAAATTAAACACACCATTATCTACTAAATGACCTAATGTGCATACACAGTATTTCCTGTATTGCGCTGCTATTAGTGCAGTTAGTCTGGCCACTGCTATCTGAACTACTGCTAAGCTAAAGTTAGCTTTTAGCCTAGCGTAAAAGTTAGCCTAGCACTTGTTTTTACTACATTACTCACTGCTTTCTCTACGTTGAGTATCAGATGCAATTGGTATATTTTGCCATCCTCTTTTGCTATTGTAGGCTTTGCATTTGAAGAAGGACACAGAAGTGTTTGAGGTTCATAGAAAGTCAATTTCATGTGCTGAACCCTCATACCACTGTCTGTTCTAGTGCAGGTTCAGTACCCTGTAGTTGACAGGCATATATGGAATCTAAAACACACATCTATTTTGTCTATAGCTGTATCGTTTTACTTAGGCAATCTAAGTCAGAATTAAATCACCCTACAAGGTAGACAATCAGAACAGAGTAGGCTTCAATTACTGTATTTTTCGCACTATAAGGCACACTTAAATTTCAGTAATTTTCACAAAAACTGTCAGTGCGCCTTATAATCCAGTGTGCCTAAGGTATGAATTTTACAACAGCATTATAAAGGAGTTTCAGTTCAGTTCTTCAGCACGAGACTCAAGACTGGGGTAGGACTAGCATTAGCTGTATAGCGCTAGCTCTTTCACCTGTAGCCTGCTGCTAACCCCAGCTAGCACTGCTAGAGCAGCATTAGCATTACCTGCTAACTGCATTAAGCACTAATCGTTCAGATGGGTTCCTCAGTGTAGCACTGTAGGGTGGCATTTACTTGCGCTAACCGTGGCTAGCCTTAGTGGAAATCTAGAAATCTAAGCTTACTGTAAATAAACGGAAGTGCTTTACTCACCCAAATAAACAGTTTTCAGAAGAAAATTTTGCGTAGATTAACATCCCTCATTAGTTTGACTTAAAAAAATATATATTCCTTACTAGTGTTGCATAATGCACCTTTTAATCCAGCTCGGCTTGTGTAAAAAAATATAGACCAGAAAATAGACATTTATTAATATTGTGCACCTTATAGTGCAACCAATACAGTAGCCAAATAGATTGGAAGCTCAACTAATTTAATTAGAGGATAGTGCAAAACAAAAACACTTGAAAAGGTTTGGCCAATAGCCTTTTAAGCTCTTTAATGTCTTGCTGTATATGAATATCTTCGTATTTATCTTATTTCCTATTAGGGCATCTTTGTTTTATTTAATTTACCATCCACAAAATGGTAAGAGCAAATGTATTTATGGAAATTGGGGAACATTTATTTAATTTAGCAGCTTAAATCATAGATGCAGGTCCTTGGTTTGGTTAGCATAGTTAGCTACTTATTGATCAGTGTCCACAGCAGTAGCCTACCGTATTTTTCACACTATAAAACTCCTGAAAGTGGGTGTGGCGTAATAAGGTGGAGGGTAAGTTAATAGAACACTTCCTGCTCTGCTACAGTTTTAGGGCAGAACAGTTAGCTTACATTTAGGGACTTGTGATGATATTAGATTCTGGACAATCCTAATGTCTGTTCTCACTTCAGCACTGGGTTTCGAGCAGCTGTAGCAACCAGAGATTGTTTTGGATGGTTCTTGGCAGAACTGTCAAGCACCAGCCTTGAGAAAGTAGAGAACAATAGATGGGAAAGCACTTGTGTCTACATCCTTTTCCCACAGAATTCGTAACATCATGCTCCATTCTGTTTCCTCCGCAAGCCTAAATGCAGTAGCATCAGTGATACAGGCGTTTATCTGAATGTCACAGCAGGAAATTTGGGGTGATTCTGAGAGCTAACATGGAAAAGGGTTTAAAATAAGTTTTCTTATGATAACTTCTGCTATGGCACTATGTATATTTGTGTTGTGTGTGTGTGAGGGAGTGAGAGAGAGAGAGAAAGAGAGAGAGTAACATTGAGAGGAGGGAGTGTGTGTGGAAAAAAAAAATATTTTAGTGTGCCTATCATCAGATTCCTAAGACCCTAAGGCTGACTCAGCGTCATCCTCTCCTCTCCTCCTCTGCTTTGTTTATTATTAATCACTCCAGAGACTGGCACCACCATGGGCTACCTCTCCCTGCCTCGCTCCTCTCACATCTCCAGCGGTCACTCCCTAAACTGAGTGCATGCTCTTTTTAAAAAAGATGAAATAAGAAGAACTGCCCATTAAACTGAAGCATTAATGGAACCGGTGTGAAGCAGCGATAGTAATAGGTGTGGTCTGTGCACGAGAAGTAAAGGTCTGCTGTGCTCCATGACCTTTCAGAAAACAGCTTAACTTTTCCACACTCACTGTGGAAACAATGCAGCTCACGTCCAAGGTTACTGCCAAAACCATCAGACGGGAGTCAGGAGGTCAAGTCATGTATGAGCCGAAGTTTAATATAAAAAAGACTAGTTAAAACATTGGATTTGGGATTTGAAAATAGCCTAAGAGTTACATTTTGGCCTTAAAAATACCAATACTAAATGTTTTAGTGAACATTATTATCACTGATTATACCACAGTTAGTTCCAACCCTGCAATTTGATTGGCTGAGAGGCATTCTATGAGTGCCGTTATCAGCCAGTAATGCACTGTAACCGAAGCTCTCCATGTATTACTGTGACATATACAGGTAACTTTTATCGAACAGAACTGTGGTATAATTGCAATAATACACTCGAGGTTTGTGCTATAACGTGTAATATTGGCACTGCTGTGCTGATCTACTCCCTCTCATGTATTATTGCTTAATTATCCTTTTAAATATTATTTTAAGTCAGTTAAAAGTCCACCCTTGAGTCGCTGCACTGATGCATTTGTACATCATTACCATAAAAACTCATCATTTTTACACTTGTTTCAGACTCCGCTTTTCTCAAGACGCTCTCCACACTTTTATTAGCATACTCTAATGACAGCACGTAGTGTTTTGTGTTGTGTGTGGTGAGGAATGTGCCCGGCGACCCCCTCCTCGTAACCCTGTCAGCCCCCTTCTCTCGTCTCCCTTTCTCCCGCCATCCCATTATTCATTCTGAACGTCTCCCTTCTTCAGTAAAGGAGGTACGCTGTGACTCAGGCCTCATAAAAGAACACCACCCCTCCCCGTTCCAGCACCAACGCACCACCCAGTACTCTGAACGCAGCGTCTACAGGTCCCTTCAATTAGCCCTGAATAGAGCACTATTGCTGGAGGAGGCCAGGGGGTGGGGGTTATTAGCTGGAGGTGGCTGAGGGTCCGTGAAGCCCAAAGCACAGCAGGGGGGGGGGGGCGAGCGAGATAGCATCCCGCACGAGTAGAGGGGCGTCACTGTCACTGAACAGCTTTGTGCCGGGGCGGCCTGCTGAGCGGCAGCTTTACGGTTATTTGCTCACAGTATATCACCCCTGTTGTAGCAAAACCTTGTATCTATGAAATGGAAACTTTTTCAAGTTTAATGACATAAATATAATGTGATTTGGGACCAGTTTTACTAATCTGTGAGGGTCTGTACGATACAGCGGTTACGATTCAGTGTACTGCGATATATTGCAATACTGTAAGAAAGCCGATATATTGTAACAGTTTTTTTTTTTCTAAAAAATGTATAAAACCTGAGTAAAGGAAAAAAGTTAGACATTAATCATTTTACCCATTTTGGCCAAAAAAAGTCCTGCTGTATTTCACTCTTTTTTTATTGAGCCCAGTAAAGTATTAGCATTTTTTTTACTGTTTTTTTTTTGGTATTAAGTCATATAAGCACGGCTTCTTCATCATATAAACATGGCATTGCTACTGCTTAAAAGTTCAGATTACTTTTAGGTAGATTACTTTTTCATTATAATCGTGATTAATCATGCCAAATTGTGCGATTATTAAGTTATAACTATAATTTCTGTTTTTAAAAATCAGTAAATTGTTTTGCAAAACAATTTATTACAATACAATACAATATTTTTTTTTCTTAATATGTTAATATGTTAATACTTTTTATGATTTTGTTTATTGCAGTATTCAATATTATATAAGAACAAAGTGAAGCAACAATCTGTGCTTTGTGGTGTTGTAAACTTTGCACACTTTCACGCTTTTCCTTTTTTATCAGAAAATATCCATAAAATCCACAATATGAGGATTTTTATTTCTGAATAATTGTTATTGAAGTGGCTATACATCCTTGTGCTGCTGTGTGTGAGAGAGTTTGTGTGGGAACACGTGTGATTTGTGGCTTTGTTGTTATTTTTACAATCTAACCAGCAGCAGGAAGGCGAACTATTCAACAGGTCTCCACCCTCACATCCGACTGTCATCCTCATTCGGCTGCTGGAACAAAGCCCAACACACTGAACGAGTGTGTCTGAGAGAGGGACACACTGCAAAGACCTTATTTATTACTTTTATTTAAAGGGCAGTTATTCAGACATATCGTAGTTAAACCTAGTTCTTTAACTTTAAAATGGCTTATGTATTATTAGAGGTTATTAATCAGTATTATAGCCTTAATCATGTGATTCTCTAACTGAAGGCTTATGTTCTAATAATGACAAGCTATAATTTGTTGGGCGTTGTTTTTCAGGTGCGGCCTAAGCTTTTGTTCTTAATGGCATTTTTTTTCTCTTACATTACTTTTACTTTTATACTTTAAGTCGTTTTGAAAGCTTGAGATACTTCAACTACTACAAACACAAGTATCTATACTTCTACCTACAGAGTAGAGCTGAGCGATATGGCCCAAAAATTTTTTAGATTTAAACCGATTTTTTTCCCCTACTAAAAGTCTCCTAAAAGTCGCTAGAAGTCGCTAAATGACGTCATCGCCCAATTTGCATAATACATGTTTTTGAAGCTGTAAAGGATTAACATTGTGAGAGAGAAAAAAAGAGAGTAAAAAACACTCTAAATATGTTAGAAATGATACAAATAAACTTCAACAAATGAACAACTTCTGTTGCTTTTTAAATAGCCAGTCATGTCAAGAGCAAGAGGGAGGGAGAGAGAGGCGGGGCTACGTGCGGGAGAGAGGGGCGGGGCTAAGCTCAGGGGAGCGTCGCTGGTGAAAATTAAAAGTCAGAGAAAATCCATTTTCATAAAAACACATCGTCCTTAACTGTAAATTCGAATTAATCGATAAAATCGATGAATCGCCCAGCTCTACTAGAGAGTAATCAATGTTAATACTTATATCACCTTTGAAAATGAACAAAACTGGGCAGCTGTCTTTGGTAGATATGTAATGGAAAGTAAGAACATTGTGGCCTTCTTTTTGTTTCAAACAGGAGAATTAGGGCAACAACTGAATCCACCCACCATCCCTCTTAATAATCCTTTACTGGTTATTTGCCTGGTTGAAGCAGCTTATCTAAATTGAACAGTGCGGGTATTGGTGAGACCACAGCAACCAAAAATAGGCTTCCCACTCAGTGTCAGTGTCAGTCCATCAGCTGCCTGTCCTTCAGCTCTTGAGGTTTCTGGAGGACGTCCTGATGTCCTGCATGAACGCTGACCCTTTGATTTAAGTGTGTTAGGGCAGAAGCCTGTGAAGAAGGTGGGTCCAAGAGCACAGATAGCGCTTTTTCACCAAAAAAAACAAGTTCTGTTCAGGATTATTAGAACTGTGGTGCTTTTCAGGAACCAGCCCATGTTTTCACAACTTTTATAGAATCATGGTCATCAACAGGGGGCATTGCACAGCGGTGGTGAACAAATATCATCACGGTTTGCACTGAAGAACCTAGCATTCTTTAGTTCCCGCTCAGAGTGAACGTTCCTGGTTTGATTGAACTAAAATGGGTGATTGTGAGAGCAGTGAGATTGCAAGTTGGTTTCCACATGGTCCTTCCAATCAGAGAGCCACAGGCAATGGAGAGACACAGAGACTGGGAAAGGTCAGCCCTATTGACAAACCTGTAACTATAAGAACAAATTAAAGATGTGTGAGAATAACATAAACCCAGTGTTCATTTCCCAGAGCAAATGACAGGTTTGGAAAGGGCTCTCAAGTTTTGATGTTTGGGGGGAGTGAGATTTGGGGGGGGGGGAGGGTGTTGGTGTGCAGTTCTTCAGTTGTTCAACGGGTTGCCGCAGTTCTCCTTCAGTTGTTCACGACGTGTGTTTCAGAACTTTCGAATGGGACAGTTCTTTGCGCCTGACACTCTGGCTAAAACTCCGCCCTCTTACTAGGTCTGCCTAACAACAGAGAGCGATCTATATTCTGATTGGCTCAATGAGAGTACATTATCATATGCAGCAGATGGAATGGCAAGCGTGAGGAATAGCATGTGTGGCGTGTGAGCGTGTAAACTCGCTGAGGTGCGTGTGTCACACGCTCAAAGTGTGAGACTTGAGAACACTGGGTTTGGAGGACATGAACTGTTTGATTTGTATTCAGGAAAATACTGATTTTAAAATGAAGTTGAGGAAAGAGACAGTTTTATGATTTTGTTCATTATATTTTGACATACAAATTTAGTATGTTATTTATTGTATGTATTATTATACATACAAATTTTCTATTACAATTAAAATTATGCTAACATTATTCAGTTATGTTCCTTATCAAACTTTAAAGTTTTTTTGTGTAATGCTTGAATAAAAATCCTCAAGATTTAGTGGCCTGTTAAGGGATTTAATGTGGCAAAAACAACATAAGTGACATTAGTGACATTAGCACGTTAGCAATAATTTATATATCTACTGTTTTTATAGATGTCTGTATTGTAGTCTGATCACCAATACTGAAATAGGAATCAGACAAAAGTCAGCGATGTACCTGTGCTTAGGAGTTGAAGAAATCTATTTTTTTTTTATGAAATAACAGCATCATCGAGAAGGAAATGGCAGAAGGCATAGCTTTAGTCCATATCCCGTTCCCTTTCTAAAAATGCTCGCTTTTAGGTACCCTCTACTCATCCCTCCAAACATAATTTGCGGCTTATTGAATAGTTTTTTTTTGTTTGAACGCCTAAATTGCTAGAAAATGATCTCTAAAGCCACCAAAAGAGCTGGAAAGCTTAGCATGCTGCTAATAGGGACACGCCTGAAACAGCACGGCCAGACATAGACAAGACATAGCACTGTCAATCAAACTGATGTCCTAGATCTTTAATAAACGTACAATATTGGAGAAACTAAATGGATTTATAGGCCTGTTTGAAAGTGGGAAAACAAACGTTGTCAATGGTTGTCAATTTGCTTCCTTTTTAAGCCATTTTAGTTCCTAGTTTCTGTGGTGGTCCTGTATTCGGCCCTCACTCTTGAAAAACAGAGCGAAAGAATGCTAATGAAGTATGCAGAGAAAGACATACAGGACTACAGTCTATGTTTATGGCACTACAAAGCTAAAAGAAAGGGGAGGGGTGCAAACTGGCTTATATATTTGAAATGACAGTGGTCTTTCCTTTTTTTTGTACAGATTTTCTCCTCCTGCTGGCTGAGTCTGACCCCACCACTCCTGCTCTTGCTACTACAAAGCCTATCATTGCAGCGGCTCCCACAGCTAAGCCTACCGATGCACAGTTTACAACTTTAAAGTCCTCTCCTGTAGAGCCTACTACTGTAAAGCTTCCTGATGCAGGACCTACCACTGCAACGCCTTCCCATTTAGAGTCTACACCTGGAAAGCCTGTGACTGCAGAGCCTCCCACTACAAAGCCTATCAATAAAGAGCCTATCTCTACAACGCTTACTGCTATAGTACCTACTGATGCAAAGGCTACCACTAAAGGCCCTAGCCCTACAATGCCTGCCCCTACAGGGTCTCCAATTGCAAAGCTTTCCACCAAAGTGCCTATCACTACAATGCCTGCCGCTATGATGCCTGTCACTAAAAAGCCTACGCCTGAAAAGCCTACCCCTGAAAATGCTACCCCTGCAAATGCTACCCCTGAAAATGCTACCCCTGAAAAGCCTACCCCTGAAAATGCTACCCCTGAAAATGCTACCCCTGAAAAGCCTACCCCCGAAAATGCTACCCCTGAAAAGCCTACCACTAAAAATGCTACCCCTGAAAAGCCTACCACTAAAAATCCTATCCTTGAAAAGTCTGCCACTACAAAGCCTATCTCTGCAGACTCTACATTGGCTAGTCCTACCGGTTCTGGTCCAGCCCCACGTCATCCTGCCACTCCAGCTCCATCCTCTGTGGTTTCTACACATCGGCAGCCTGCCTCTGACCAAACACCTGCTTTAGGTCCTAAAACACCGGCCCCTACTACTGTTGCTTCTAAGCAACCTGCCAGCACACAACCAGGACCAAATCCGACAACAGAAGGTATCAAAAATTAAGCCATTTTATTTTTGTCAAGAAACAATGTCCATAGCAGTTCAGAAATCAAAGCCGTCCCATGTAACCCTCCTATTAAGTTCATTTGTCAGGAACAGCAATGGTGTTCCTGGGTCATTTTGAACCGGAGCATGTTTAATTATCCAAAAGATGTCTGAAAAACCCCAAACAATTTTTACAAGCAGTGTAAAGTTAGTAAGTTCATTACTAACGCCATTACTAATTATTCTATCAATATTTAGTCCAATAGTGTTCTTTACCTCTATCATTCCTCTATAATTCACTCGTTTTTTTTTTTTATAAAAAAAGACATGTTTAAACTTTTTAAATGTTTTACTACTTTATTACTTTTGAAAGACCAACATATACAACAATATTTTAACATAACATTGAAACATAACATTGCAATTTAGTTTTAGTTTTTTTTTGTTTTTGTTTTTTTTGCAGGGGGTAGTGGTTGCAAATATGTGAGATGAACTATTTTATTTTATATGTTGATTACACTAATTAAGGCTAAGCAGAAGAAGTTTTATACTGAAAAAATACTTTTAACTAGTTTTTCTAGATCTTCAAACCTTAAAACAAGTCAAATAGACCCATAACATTACAGGAGGGTTAATGTAATGTAACTAAGGGCGTTTTCACAACAGCACAATTTGAAACGGTTTAAAATGTAAAAATCGGTTTCTGGTTTGTTTGTACCGTTAGTGCAGTTCGATTGAGCAGATGTGCAAGAACAGTAATTGCAGTAATAGCATCACAGCTAACAACTCCACACCTGCAGAGACTGGCTGTTAGCATCGTGGCTATAACTTTTTTTTATAGATTATAAACCCAACAATTTTCTTTTTTAAAAATAGCCTTCAAAACCCATTTAAACATACATATGCATGAAAAGTGTATTATTTTTTTTTTTAAGAAATTGAGGTGGAACATAACATGTATAAAAGTTACTACAACGAAATTAAATATTAAAATAAATACGGCCACAAAATTAGATATTTCAGTTCCTTGCATATCTCTGCATTCCTTGCATTCACTCTTTTTTCCCCAATTTAACAGATGAGTACAAAATCAGATGAGCATTAATTATTTTCCATATATATATATATATATATATATATATATATATTTTATTTTATTTTTTTACAAGCTGTGCGCAACCCACTTTTGGGTCCTGACCCACCAGAATCACTGATCTAGCCAAATAACACACTGATGAAATTGTACAGCTCATGCAGAGTAAACAAAATCTGCTTAATCTATTCTAAAGCCTGGTTTCCACAAACTGATCATCATTCTTTTTCTTCTTGTTTTAGAGCCATTAGCTAGCACCGAGAAACCTGGATTGGCGTCTGGCGTCTTGGAGTCTGAGATATCAGGGCCATTTAATGTAAGAAGATTTTTTTTTTTAAGATTTCTGTTCTCATTTTTCCATGTTGATCAAGAAATTGATTGGTGTCATGTGCCTTTCCTACAGGAAACAATCACCCTAGAATTTATGCAGGAACCCAGAAATAAGGTAAGACTGCTTGAAGCATTGCTGTTTATAATTCTGCTAAAGAAATTTACAGACAACGCAATGACGGGAAAAAATATGAAAACATAGATAGATATATATAGACAACATAGAGAACTGCCACTGCCAGATTTCAGGCTAGGAGTAGTAGAAGTTATATGAATGCACAAGGAAATAACAAAATCTCTCAATGTGTATATGTTTATAAATATGTGTATGAATCAGTTTCTCTGAATTCTCAAAATTAAAATATTGTAATTTAGAGCATTTATTAGCAGAAAATGAGAAATGGCTGAAATAACAAAAAAAAGATGCAGAGCTATCAGACCTCAAATAATGCAAAGAAAACAAATTCATATTTATAAAGTTTTAAGAGTAGTTCAGAAATCAATATTTGGTGGAATAACCCTGGTTTTAATCACAGTTTTCATGCATCTTGGCATCATGTTCTCCTCCACCAGTCTTACACACTGCTTTTGGATAACTTTATGCCTGCACTCCTGGTGCAAAAATTCAAGCAGTTCAGATTGGTTGATGGCTTGTGATCTTCCATCTTTTCCGTCTCTTATTTTTTCCAGAGCTGTATATACACTATAACTATAAACTCTACCTCAGTAACTGCTGTGATTATATATGTTCTATATGTTACAGTATGTTACACATCTCTGCACCTTATCCCCACTATACACTTTATTATACCGTATCGGTACTGCACTGTCCTGACTTTAAATTGTCTCGTCTTTTGTATTTATTGTATTTATTGTTATTTAGTGTTATAATTTTATTATTTTATGTTGCACTGTCGTCACTCCTGCACTTTATGTTGTCTATTGCTTGTTGTTCTATGTTGCACCATGGTTCCGGAGGAACGTAATTTCATCACACTGTGTACCTGTACTCAGATGTAATGACAATAAAAGCCTCTTGACTTGACTCTTGACTTGACACTACACACTACAAGGCGAACTAAAAATCCCTTAATTTTCCCAAAAATCACCAGTGCCTGTTTTTTTACTAGCTAGCTAGCTAGCTAGCTAGCTAGATAGATAGATAGATAGATAGATTTACATTAAATTTAATTTACATTTTGAAGGACTCATTTCAAGTTCAATGTCAAGGAAGAAAAAGAACCGACTTTTTGAAAAATGAGTCCAACTCTGTTTGCATTTTTTCTTTTTCTAGAAGAACAGCATTGTCCAGTCTTGTCAGACGTTGTTGGAAAAGGTTGGTGGCAAGGGTACCTGCTCACTGGCTGGAGAGATAAAAAACGGTCGTTACGAATTCTCCAAAGTGTCTGTGGCAGGTGAGGTTATGATCATTGTCTCAACATCTGCAGTTTCCTCCTGATTTATCTGCCTAATTAAATCTAAAACGCTAACAAATTATATTCTCTCTCTGATAGTTGATTCGAAAGTGATGCAGGAAATCTACGATGCTATCAAAAAGGTAGGACCGATTACTGCTTTCATAATAAGATTGTCTGTGTCCTAAATAATGGCTTGTCTGAATCCATCTTTTTTCCCTCCGTAGGCACCGGCAGAGCCCACACCAGTGCCCCACACGCTGATTGCTATCTTGTCTTCATGTGGTGCCCTGGTGATCATCCTTGTTATTTTTGCCCTGTACTGCACCTATCACCACAGATCCTACAGGAAGAACCAGGTGAGCTGAGAGAAGGAAGAGTCTACACGACATAACACACAAAACAAAAAACGTCCTTATGCTCCAGGAATTACTGCTACACTTATTTAACACCTTGTTTTACACTGGCATGTGTACAGTGCCACATATCACAGGACAGGAACTAGTATAGTGTCTTGTGTTTTTTTGCCATATACTCATTTTGTGATGCTGGCCAGCACAGGCTTTAAACTGCTTTAATTTCCACACTGAAAATTTTTTAGCTTTTGAAACTTTTGCGAGCAGTGAACACTGCACACACCGCGTTCATAGTGTGTAAACAGCACGGAGCAGCAGAGACAGTGTTTGTTCATATCAGTATATTATCTGGCTAATATATCAGATTAATCTGCACCTTCTCAGCAGCTTTGCTCAATTAAAAAGACAAAAATTATAATATTGCGTTACTGATTTCAAATTAGTCACTTGCGTTAACGCTTTAATGTTGACAGCTCTAATTATTTTGTTAATTTTCTTTTTTTTTTCTTTTAAACAGTAGAAAGCAATTGCATCCAACAACAAACCTACCAGACCACTCTGGGTTTGAATGCATACATTAGACCAGGGGTGTCCAAACTACGGCCCGCGGGCCATTTGCGGCCCGTTTCCTTTTTTGGAGCGGCCCGCGAGGTATTTTAGAAATAGAATGAAAGTTGGCCCGCTGTTAAGCAGGTTTTTATAATGTGAGATTCAAAGTTTGGATGCTAGGTGTCAGAAAATCGGGCCAAAGAGTCTAAAAGCGGAGAGGGTGCACATTTCTAGCGCGGAAAAACGTGCCAAAGAGTCTAAAAGCGGAGAGGGTGCGCATTTCTAGCGCAGAAAAACGGGCCAAAGAGTCTAAAAGCGGAGAGGGTGCGCATTTCTAGCGCAGAAAAACGGGCCAAAGAGTCTAAAAGCGGAGAGAGTGCGCATTTCTAGGGCAGAAAAATGGGCCAAAGAGTCTAAAAGCGGAGAGGGTGCGCATTTCTAGCACGGAAAAACAGGCCCAAGAGTCTAAAAGCGGAGAGGGTGCGCATTTCTAGCGCAGAAAAACGGGCCCAAGAGTCTAAAAGCGGAGAGGGTGCGCATTTCTAGCACGGAAAAACGGGCCAAAGAGTCTAAAAGCGGAGAGGGTGCGCATTTCTAGCGCAGAAAAACGGGCCAAAGAGTCTAAAAGTGGAGAGAGTGCGCATTTCTAGGGCAGAAAAATGGGCCAAAGAGTGTAAAAGCGGAGAGGGTGCGCATTTCTAGTGCAGAAAAAACGGTCCAAAGAGTCTAAAAGTTGCCGTAATTAAGGAGTTTTTTATTAAGAGACATAATGAAATTAAACATTAATTTGAAAAATCTTAGTTTACACAACACCGTCAAAGATAAAGATAGTCAAGTAAAAAAGTAAAATGATGTGTAAATAAAATAATCAGGATATATTTTATTATTTGTTTTATAACAGAGTGTGGCCCGTGACTTCAAATATATTTCTCCTTCTGGCCCCCAACAAAAAAAGTTTGGACACCCCTGCATTAGACAATGCAGGAATGGGTCAGGGACTTTGATACCATTAATTAAAGTATTTTGTCACCTTACAATTATTACTACTAGCAGAAATAATCTATTGCTTCAATTTAAAAGCATATATTTTAAGGACTGCTGCTTTTATCAAACAATTTTTTAACCATGTCCATCCCTTCTGTACAGCAACACCTGACTGAGGAGCTTCAAACTGTGGAGAACGGTTATCATGACAACCCCACGCTGGAGGTGATGGAGGTGCAGCCGGAGATGCAGGAGAAGAAGGTGGCGCTGAACGGAGAGTTCAACGACAGCTGGATTGTTCCTTTCGACAACCTGGCCAAAGAGGTGACACCTGAAGAGGAGGACACTCACCTGTAGGGAACAGAAGCCCAGATTAACAGTGTGATTCTGTCAGAAAACCTGGAAGAACAGGTGGAAGACACAGACTGCTGTAAAGATAAAGATACGCTATATTGCCAAAAGTATTCACTCGGGTTTGGATGGAGCTGCTTGGATATAGAAGCTCTCTTTTCCACCATTCAATGAGTCTCTTTATGCTCTATTGTTAATCTACAGGGGTTGGACAATGAAACTGAAACACCTGTCATTTTAGTGTGGGAGGTTTCATGGCTAAATTGGAGCAGCCTGGTGGCACATTGCACCAGTAACAGCAGAGTGTGAGACTGTGAAGGTTCAGTTAGCAGGGTAAAAGCACAGTTTTGCTCAAAATATTGCAATGCACACAACATTATGGGTGACACACCAGAGTTCAAAAGAGGACAAATTGTTGGTGCACGTCTTGCTGGAGCATCTGTGACCAAGACAGCAAGTCTTTGTGATGCATCAAGAGCCACGGTATCCAGGGTAATGTCAGCATACCACCAAGAAGGACCAACCACATCCAACAGGATTAACTGTGGACGCTGGAAGAGGAAGCTGTCTGAAAGGGATGTTCGGGTGCTAACCCGGACTGTATCCAAAAAACATAAAACCACGGCTGATCAAATCACGGCAGAATTCAATGTGCACCTCAACTCTGCTGTTTCCACCAGAACTGTCCGGCGGGACAATAAATTATCGTAGTCTAAAACCAGGTGTTTCAGTTTCCTTGTCCAACCCCTGTACTTGAGCTCATCTGAAGTTTGGAGGTGTGTAGTGATGTAGTGACTCTGCAGAAAGTTGAAGAGTCGCTGTCGTTCTCTTCCAGTCTCTTAAACTGTGTTATAATAATATCACTGACAGTTGGCTGAGGAATATTTAGTAGTGTGTACCACAGTGCTGGAGTTCACTGAGCTCCTGAGAGCCTGAGACCCATTCTTTCACTAATGTTGATAGAAGCAGTCCCAGCATGCCTAGCGATGCCATTCCAGCTGCTTTTATTAAACACCTGTGGTCATGGAAGTGATTTGAACCTGAGTTCGATGATTTGGATGGACGAGTGAATACTTTTGGCAGTATATTGTATCTAATGGCCTCCGATGGTTATATTTGGGCCACTTTTACTAAACCTGATTTAATGCCAAAAGGGCACAAGCCATAGAGATAAATATTTAAAACAACTAAAGAAGGGAACACAGGCGGATGACGGCGGAAGTGGCCTGTCCGTGTGCCGAAACACTAAAGCCAGGTTTATGTTTTTTTAATTCTCTTCCTCAAATGGTTTTGTTTTGTCTTGTTTAAATATTGTAAAGCACATGCACATGTATTGATTGCTACACCCACACACAAAAAAAGGATTTTAGTTGATCTTATTCTTTTTTTGTTCACTTATAATCCCTGAGGGGAATGTACACTTATGCACCTGTACATAATGTTTTCACAATTTGTTTGTTTTGTGTTTTGGTAACTTTTGACTAAGGATTATTCATCATAAGTAGTATTTAGGTCGAGACCCAAGGATAAATCATTGTCATCCTGGTATTTTTTAATTTTTTTTACACTACAGGTCCGGTTGAGCTGTACTGCTGTAAACTGCAATGTGGAAGTAATTATAACCAAAGCACAGCAGAACTGTACACAATAGAAAAAGACTAAAAAAAATGGACATATTACATATTTTAATGCAACATATTGAGGCATGAGCCTGTTCAGGCACCCTACTATGTTAGCTACCCTTCAGGTAGTCAGGTAGTCCTACTGCCTGATCAGCGCTGACTGAAGGAGCCAGATCCACTTTCTAACTTTTGACGAACATGTCTCGAGCCTGTAGGGGTTCCTGACATGAGATAAAATGTTTTGTATATAAACTGATTATTTTTTGATTATCGGTTCATTCCAGTTAATTTTTTCTTTGAGGTAAAAACACAATATGCAGCTTATGGAGTTTTTGTCTTACTGAACGGCTGCTATTATATTACCACACAGCTACACTATTGGACATAGTGTTTTTTAGTTGGTGTCTGTATTCTTTCACAGTTCTTACACTGGATTTTGGAACACTACTGTAAGAACTCAATGGCATTCAGCCATGAGAGAATTAGTGAGTTTAGTTACTGATAAGAGATCATTACTTATAGCCTGTCTCAGAGGTATTGGATGGAGCTCCTGCGCTTAGTTTCACTGCTCCTATCAGATAGCATTGAGCTAGAGCATGCATCTAGACATTTATCATTCCTCGAACCACAGAGTCATGTGCGCTCTCAGAAGAAGTAATATAAGGTATTACCACTCACACACAATCAGGGCTGCACGATATATCGTTTAAGCATCGCAATAATCACATCGGAGGACGTGCGATGTCACGTAAGGCAATTAAATCAAACAAAAATCATGTTGCAATTTTTGATTCTTGACACAAGAAGTAGATACACAGCCTTGTCTCTGTGTCTATGTGAGTGAAAGGCTGCTGCTGCCTGAGAAGCGCCAGGGGGAGGGGGAGCACGAGGGGGAGGGGGGGGCAGCAGCTGTGTACCTCAGTCCAGCACAGTTTTGCTCAGATATTTCCAGTTACAGCTGAATACACAATTTTAATTCCAGAAAAACGCTCTTATTTACCTTTTAAATCTCCAATTAAAGGGTTGATTACTGTTGTTTTGCTGTTTTCCTCGGGTTTTTAATAGTGCTCGGTGCTCTTGATTGGTCCAGACGCGTGGATGGGGCGGGGCTGGTGACATCATGGGCCATGCATTGTTTAATACTGCGATATATATTGTCGAAAAAAGAACATTTGCAATATTTTTTTTTCCAATATCATGCAGCACTACACAGAATGGATAGCAAAGTGGGTGGTAGTGATTATGACTGGTGGTATCGGTAATGGTAATGTGAACACTTATTTTGACTTTGGAAAAAAATCACAACCACCACTGACCACAGGTCAGTACAGAAAATATTTGTCTTCCGTGATTGGACACAACGTCTGTGTAAATGTCTGCGTCAGTAATGGGTGCACTGTTAAGAAGCTGAACTCACTCATTAGTTAAAAGAAGTCTCTAGACACTCGCATATATGTGATGTAATTAATCACCACATTAATTAAAAAGTTTTGTTCTACTAAGTGTACCTACACACCCCCTCCCCAAACTCATTTATATAAATACTTAAATTATGTATTATCCAATACGGTTTCCGACAACTTCTGTTTTCTGATAATCCAGGAAATGGTCACAGGTATTCGATGCACATTGTTGTTGTAGATGTTACATTTTCACTGATGAGTATTGTATTTTGTATGTATTTTATAACTTGTATAAAATGTTTAAAAACGTTTGTCAGAGAAGGCAAACAACAGGGGTCTGATACACTGGAAGTCACTGCTGTTGATTAAATCATTTCTTTTTTTTCCCTAAGGAATGAGATGTTTAAAATAAAAAATTGTTTTACACAAATACCTGCTTCAGTGTTTTTTTTAAACACTCAGAATAGAATAAATAATGGAGGCTTTAAGTTTAATTAGAAAACCTGAACAAAATACAATCTTTATTCATTATGTACATTACATACAATGCTGTTGTTTTTTCCATTTGTTTTCAGTATTGATCTACACATTCATGTCAGCCACAGTGTAGTGTTCACATAGCCCACTAGCCTCACTGAGGAGAGGGGGGTGGGTGTTGTTTTTTTTTCAGGGAAATGGAAAAAGGGAAAGTGTACTTTTATTTCCAGATACAGAAAATCCACACCAGAAGAAGCAATTTGGCATCGCGTTTCATAAAAGGTGCTCCCATTGTGTTTTCCATCTTTCACACTGCTCTATATGCTTGTGTATCTTCCTGGCACAGGCGTTCTGAAGCCTAATAAACTACTATGGAGAGTTTCTTTAAAAAAAAAAGGAAAAGGTAAAACAAAGCAAAAACAATTAAGCAAAACTTATGCAACCCATTTAGAAACTGTACTGGTGTCCAAGATTGTGCTGCACTGCACTGGGATCCCTAAAACTGAGTAACTGCTGGAAATAAGCAAAAACAGGCATAATTTAATTTAGTTCTGGAATCGAGGGGGCAATCGATAATTCTTGCACACAGGGAAGCAGACAGCATTTTGCATGATTAACTGTATTAACTAGATGTGCGAAACTAGACGCGTTTTTCTGTCTTTCTGCTTATAGAGTAGCTAAAGGAGAGCCTTCAAAAATGATATTTTATATTATTAGTTCAAATTGGTTTTAAACATAAGATTTAAGCATTAATAACACTTCACCCATCAATCAAAAACAGCATCCCGTCAGAAAATGCTCCAGAATCAGGCCGATGGGAATATGGGAATACTTCAATAGTAAATCTTTGTATATTTACACACACACACATACATACGCACACACATTTATACATGTCTATATTTACACACTACATCATATGGAAGACTACCTCTAAAACATTCCGGCCTGTCCAGTAGTGCACACAGATGACCATCAACAGGAGCAGAGGGAGATGCAGGTAATGCAGAAGTAGTACCTCGACTCTCCGAGACCTCACGGACAAGTGCAAACCTCACATAGGTGTAGACACACAATTGCACTACTGACAATGGAAGGATATATAAGGATATAAGGGGGGGTGCGGGGTGTCTCTACGACACATCTGGTGGTCCCCAGTAAGGCGTTTAAGTCGTCTGGAGTTGGTGCTGGCCAGGAGTTTTGCATCTATGTGCTTAAAGACTGCTTGGATGAGAAACAGAAATGTCTATTTGATATTAATAGACGGAAACAGAGATATACGCGACATACGCTACCGTTCAGAAGCTTGAAATTACTATTAATAATTAACGGTTTGACAGCAGGCTAAGCGCTGCCACTATAATAGTCATTACATCGCCGGTTTGAATCCTGTTCATGTAGCTTGCCATCACAACTACCGGAGCCCCGAGAGAGCCCAATTAGCCTTGCTCTCTCTGTGTGGGTAGATGGGCTCTTTCCCCTTATTTCTCAAAAGGGTGATGTCGATCAGCACAAGGCTGCATCTGTGAGCTGATGTATCGGAACCAGGTCGCTGCACTTTCTTCCGAGTGTGCTGTGATGATACTCGTCAATGCTGCAACAGCAGCAGTTCGAAAAGAGGCAGTGGCTGACTTCACATGTATACTAACATGTAACATGTACACACCCGTAACTTATTAATCCTGCAGGACTGTCCTATGAAATTGTACATTTTTCTCAGGATCTTAGTGTGCCACAAAAATCACATGCTTTTTCATTTCTTTGAGGAAATTAATTGTATTTGTAAAAAATTCCATTTTAAAATGAACTTTGCTCATTTTTGCCCAATTTTTTATGGTGTGCGTAGCGAACTCTAGAATTATAGGGAATTGTGCAGACTAGGCTTTAGCATGCAGTCAACGAACCTAAAAAGTTTGGATGGAAACCAGAACGTATTGAATGCAAGTGTTTTTTTTCCCTCAAAAATACTCTTTTCTATTTTGGAGACAAGAAATTAGTGAAATAATGATAAATGATGCACTGTAATTATTGATACAGTAGGCATTAATTTGTTGAAGAGTTATGTGCCTATATGAGTATTTTTTTTTCTCCCAAATAATTTTGGTAGTGGTTTTGCTGTATTTGTGTTCATTTTTTTTTCCTGACACATGAGAACCTAGCCACCGCCTCTTTTCCAACTGACGTTTATGTTGCATTAGAGAGAAGCATCACAGCGCACTCTGAGGAAAGAGCAGCGACTCAGCTCCAATACATCAACTCACAGCTTTTACGTTTAACTGTTTTTCTTCTGCTGAAAAAAAACAAAAACTATTGAACAGCTACTAAACGGTAGTGTATGCCAAGTGCTGCTATGGCACATTCTGTAAGCAAAACCGAAACTGCATTAGTCATTTAGCACCACTGGTTTCATCTGAAGAAATCACAAATCAAACCACATCACTCAACACAGTTCTACTCTGCCCTTTCTCTGAAGTGCATGCCTGCAATTTTAACACCCCAACAGCTTGTTATATGACGATCATGCCGATGATGGAACTCCTGAACTGCTGAGCACCAGATCCACAACTGTTGCATCCCTACTTATGAGACCACCTGAAAAGCAGCAGGGTCAGACTGAGAGCATCGATTAGCTCAATTATACAAAAAAAAAAAAAGAAAAAAAAAATTCTTAATGAAGTAGGCAGCGAGGGCAACGAGAAATACATTCAAAACTGATCACCGTTAACCCAGGCTTAGAAATTCAGAGTGCAAACTGAAACCACTCCACTTTACAGCAGTCTCAGCAAAACATTTACCAGGGCAATGCTACAATTTACAGTCCCCACACACACACGCAAAAGAAAACACCTGCGCAGCCACAGCGACTGCAGAAATCGCTCGAGTGTGTGTAGGTGTAGAGTGGTGAGAGAAGGGCCACATCAGAGACCTGATGACCAATTCAAACCTTCCTTGTAGTAAACACTAAACAAGCCTTCGAAAACAGAACTGAACTGAGCCAAACCTGAAACTAACACAGACTGAAAAAAGAAAAAAAGAAAAAAAATCAAAGCTTTGGCAGATTTGTGAATTCAATCCATTTCGCTCATTTCATCCTTTTCAACCTAGAGAAAGAGAAAAAGGAAAAAAAAAACTGGGGAAAAAACAAATGCACTCAAGTGCTTCAAAGAAAGAAGGAAAAAAAATAATAATAAATGACTCCATGATTTCAGATTTGGCATAATATATCGTCCACATAAATTACACATTTCATATTTACTCAGATTCTCAGTTGGATAAATAAGCAGCTGTGTTACTATAGGAACACTTCCCCCTTTCCGTGCGAAGAGAACACATTCAGTAGGTGTGACAACTCTCTCTGAAGTGGAAGATGTAGAAAAATAACTTCTGCTTTCCGTGGGAGGAGTCCGAGAGGCATAGAGAGGTGTGGGATGGGGTAGTGTGTGGAGGCGGGGCTACAGGGTAATAAGGTCAACGAGGTTACCCTTGGGCGGGGTCATGTTATCGGGGAAGAAGTTGACCAGTGTATCGAAGAGTTGCGTGCGCTGAGCGTAGGTCTGATCCACGTCTGAAAATCCTGGAACATTTGGAGGAAAAGAAAGAAATGAGCATTTTTGCCCAGAAAACTAATGAAAAAAGGAAATAAACTCTGATTTAAAAGAACACTGAAAAAACAGTTGTGTGAGACACTATACCAAAAAACAATGTGATTTTAATTTAGGTTTTAGAGAAGATGATTGTAATATTCTTACCTAGTGGGATAAAATCTGAGCTGGACTTGAAGAGAGCGGAGGGCAGAAGCTGAAACTGGTGAGCACAAATTAAGAGCATTACACATCAGAAGCAGTATCATCACAAATTACTGTAAGTATAATGTATTACAGAGATCCCACATTACTGATGAAACACTACACAGTGTGTATTTATGTAAACAGATGTAAATAAAAACCTAAAACTCTAAAACTTCTTTCTGAAGGTCACAGATATTTGTTTTTGGTGATTCCACGCATTTCAATAATCATTCATGGGCAAACCACCAAACTAACTTTATCTAAACTAAAGCTTAAATAAGACAGGATCCTCCATAATACTCTCGAAATATGGTCTAATCAATCTCAATATGCAGCGGATGTGCTGCACCTGATTCTGATTTTAGACAATTTAATTTGGCATGAATGTATAAGTGTATAAAAAAAAATGTATAATGATAAATGAGGATTTATAATAATTGCTCTTCACAATTTTTCTCCAGTTGTATTTGTTATGTTATATAAACTCCATCTCTTAACTATGTTCAAATAAAGATGAAATATTCATAGGTCTAACTTTGTTGTGGAAATAATTACAAGGTGATCATTTTTGTTTATTTTATTAATATATATAATTTTTTAGAGTAGATTTTGGAGTAGTTCTGATGTAGATATAAATAAACCTCACCTCTTTAGTCTCATCAGGGTCAGAGTGGTCCACAGTCAGAGAGAGGTCATTCTGCAGATACTTCAGGGCACTCAAGGGCTCTGTCTGAGCCTTCTCCTCAAACCTACATATGGAAACATTTTAAGGGATTTGTTTAAAATAAATAAATAAATAAATAAAATAAGTGGTCTCTTTTTTTTTCCAGAGCTGTATGTTTAGAGATAAACACTGAATGCAAAACTATACTATCCACTATCCAACATACCTAACTATAACTACATAACATATATCTATACATCTTAAGAGGCAGTAACAGCAGTATGCCACCAGAGGGCAGTGTGTTATCAAAAAAGACACCGACTCATGGAAAAATACAGCTCTAATTTAATCACCTGCTTTAGTGCGGTATTATAGGGCAACTTTGCAGGAACACCGAAACAAAGAACACTTCTCACTGCCGCCTTCACTACCAAACAATATTAAATCAGAATAAAAAGACTTTGCAAATTAAATGTTTTTTTTATGTTTTAATTTTTAAAGAAAAAAAAAACAAAAACAATAAAGACAAAATATTCCACAGATGTCACAAACAGAATCATGCTTACTGCAGTTTGTTTCACTGTAAACTCTTAATATCAAAACTTTAAATGTCAATCGTTATGAAGCATCTAATCTAATAATTTACTGATATTTAACACAGCAAACACCTGTAGATCCAAGCTAAACATACCTGTATTTGCGGATTAGGTATTTGCAGTGTCTGAGCAGATACTCTTTAGAGGGGCGACACAGCTTAAGAGACCAGAAGTCGTCTAGTCGCATCTTTGGAGAGCTTGACTTGCCAGGATTACCTCCAAACAGGTAATGTACCTGCCACAGACACACACACAGACACAGACACACAGACACAGACACACACAAATGAAACCTGTGTAAACGAATGCAGCTACAGCAGTTTAAGAGTAAAAAATGTTTTTTAATAGCTTTTCTTCCAGATCAGACGTCCCGTATCTAACAAACATGCAGAAATATTATACCAAGTACAAAGGATCCAAAACAAGCTATGTGGGATGAACCACTAGCTGATAGCACGCTGGTTTACCTGAACATTCAGGGTTCCTCCGTGTAGCTCTGCCGCTAGCATTTACTAGCGGTGCCGCTAACCACCTTACTGCAAATCTAATCTAGGCCTACTGTAAGTAAATAGTTAAATAGTTTACAGGAGATAAATCTGTGTAGATAAATAACCAGCACTCATTTTTTATGAATTACAGTTTTGTTTATTTAGCCGCCCTCAGCAGTAAAACCTGCTGAATTAGAAGTGAAAAATGTTCCTTTGCTAATTCACCTTTTAATCCGGTGCCCCTTATAATATGGTGAATCTCACAGTTCATAAAACATGATAAACATTTTAGTAACATTAGAGCTTATTAATAAATATTATAAAGCAGGCTGGCTGTAAACATAAAGCAATTCCTCAGCGAAGACTGGAAAGCGTGTTTGTTTTTCTGTCAGCTGTTTAGTTCCTAGAGCTCCTGGCCTAGAACATGCTGCTGCAGTCAAACAGGGACAGCACATGACTAAAAAGTACCACAATATTGGAAAAAAAAATGTTTTTACTTAATCCAAGGACAGTTTTACACTACAGTAGAACTGTTCTACTGAAATCCTAATACTGTTCAATATTAAGTGAGTAATATTAAAGTCACTACTGTAAACAGTGTGTTACCTTATGTAGCTCATCATAGACCAGCTGGTGGGCAAAGCGAGGACATGGCTCTTCTTCCTGCAGCGTCTTACTGGGGTTCTCTTTGACAGCCTGGTCATTTTTATACACACACGACCTACAGGGATTCAAACACACACATGAAAACAGTGCAGACTTTGTGTTTAACTCACTGCAGACTAACACTGCAGGAAATCTAAAGACTGGACTGTATATGAGTTTGTAATGGATATCCACACATATATGCACCTATATAATCCTTACAAGCTGCATCATTCCTACAGTATATCCAGAACATTTATTTTTATGTTCAATTATATGTATGACTACAGTAGCTTTGCAGCTGCTGTTGATAAACAAATATTTCTACCAATCTCTGTATATTTTACACTTTTCATGTGACTTTTCATAACACATGTGATGCACAAGTTATCTGGATTTTAATCATTCACTCTTTTAACTCAATGTAAAACTCTCTGTACGCTATAGACCAGGGGTGTAAGAAAGCATCAAAACAGAACATGTGCATCATGGGAACATTTCATGTTCTGTTTATGAAATGTAATGCAGTTGCAGTGTTTGAACACCAGAGGTCACAATTCCGCTGGTGCAGGCCAAAGAACCAGTGGGCGTAAGCAAAGGGTGGAGGATGTGTCAGTCATTTCTGACTGAAGCCAATCACACAAGTGCTTTTTTTCTGCTATGTGGAGAGGTGGTGGATTTACCACAAGCATATTTAAACAAGTTAAGTCCAAATTTGGTCTTTGTAACTCAAAAATTGTGGCGTACATGGCTGTGCAAATTTTCTCCCAACTCATTCTTAAATGGGCAAAAAAATCTGACGTTTACCAGGTTTTTACGAAAACCATACGTCTGATCAAAAAGCTGTATACAAGCACACATCGCACCATCAGACCACACAATCTGGAGGTCTCTGCACAAGTTTAACATCTTCAGTATTTGATTTTCGTGGGCTGTGAGAGATGACAGTTCGTCCACACAGCCCTCACAAGTTCTAAATATTGTGAGAGTGCATCGCAACACCCCTACTACAGACACACCAAATGTAACTGTTTAAATACAAGGGCAAATAAATGATCAATAAATTATGTCAGACAAACCGAGGTTGCAGCAACATTGCACCAGTGAAGCAGAACCCCAGGAAACACAGACAGATTGTTCTTTCAGAATTTAACAGGAAAGGACTTAAATTAGCTAACTGAGAACAAAAGGGGTTTCCCGCTCAAGTACACACACTGGAACATCTTGTACTCTACTGATGGGCACAAAGACTACAAACTTTCTGAAGGTCGCTTATTTTAAAATGTGTGCACGCTCTGGACGAAAGGTTCTGTGCTCTGGGAGGGTGGACTTTAAATAAAAGCCAGAAAAAGCTATTTTTACAATATTTGTCCTAATGATGCATTATAGCTAATTATTTGCAGAAGAGGGTTAGAAGTCAGAAGAAACCACTGAACAAAAAACAAACAAAACAATGTAACAGCGTGTAACTCTCTAAATCCCATTGCCATCTCCTTTGTTGAGACATCTTTCTGACTGCGATTGGTTGTAATTGCCATTTTGTTTGTTTTTGTTTTTTCAAAACCTCATCTCAAATTAAAGGTCTCAGATCAGCATGAATTAATGACCTGTGATGTATATTTTTGTGAAAAAGTGCTGCAGAGCTCCTGTTTCAGGCTGCTGTAGTTCGGTGGAGGAGTGGGCGGGGCAGAATGACAGGATTTTGGCTCTTACTCATGAATCTTCATGACATGCAAAAGTCTGGCCATGAGGCTTTTCCACCTATTTTTGTGTCCATCTCTTATTGGCTAATGCAGGCAACGCACGTATATGCAACTCTGATTGACTACTGTATTTACCACTATAAAAAGACAAGTACTAAATGGTTTCTAGCTAATGACACCTTTAATCTAATTACTTTTAAAACCTGTTTGTACCCGTTTGCAATAGTTTTTAATGGTCATCTTATTTTTATAAGACAGCCACCTTTCTGAGACCTAACTGCAATGTTGTATTTTTCTGGGATCACCTCCTAAAGGCAACTGGTTCTGGAATTAATCTCTTTTCTGCTTTAAATCCTCACCCCGACTGTGATTGATTTCAATTACAAAAAAACTCTCCCTAACTGTGCTTCGTTCTAAATATATGATTTTTTTCCCCCTCTGACACTTTTCTTTAATGTTGTTTGGCTCCAATTAACAGCTCTTTTGTTTGAGACAATCTCATGACTGCGATTGGTTCTCTACGCTGTCAATTTTATTCGTTGAGAGACCACCCTCCACCCGACTCACCAGTTGTTGCGTGCGATGTCATAGATCCAGAAGGAATTGCGGACATTCTCTTCTCGCTTGTCTTTGTCTTTACTAAGACCTGACAGAACGTGAATTTCATTCAGCTCTGGGTCGATGGTGGCCCGCTGTGTGAACCCAGTCATTGGTACTGAAACACATAAAATAAACATGATTAGATTATACAGATCCTAAGAAACATATTTTTGAGGATGCCCAGCTATAATGGAGAGGCATGAGTAAATGTCTAGTACTCATTACATAACCTACCACTTATACATACAAGTATTATAATACAACTCACTGTACCTGTGAGAGAATGTGCAATATATTATTGCATGTCCAGCTGCGTCCCCTAGCTATACTACTGTTCTCTCATTTAAAGAGAATAACCTGTTGTCCACCACAACAAACAGAATCCAGGGATTTATGATGCAAACAGCTGCTACCCATTTTCAGCAGTGCAGGTTATTGTATACAAACAACTAATGACTACCAACTAGCCTAATTCACTGCAATTTATATTTTCTCAGCGGCCTCAGCAGTAACAGATATTATTTACATTGGGGCGGAGGAAAAAGCTACCATTTACATTAAAACTGGTAAGCTGCTAGTTTAGGATTCCAGTAGCAATTAGAGAGTAGCATCAAAAATCTGAGGCTCAATCCCATTCACCTCTTGGCCCTACCAATAAGACCCACCCCATCATTTTGTGTGTGTACAAGAGACCAAAAACCCCCCACAAATGTCAGTATTACGATAACCACAATATTACCATAGTTTGTGTAGATTCAGCGTTTAGTTGCCGAATTCTTTATAAAAAGCATAAAAAAACCTTTCCCATTCCACCATTTCCCATTAAATCAGGGTTCATGCACCTTTTAACCAATAAATTTCCATTATTTTTCGATGACTTTTCCATGCCTTAAAGCCAAATTTTCATAACCATACGATTTTAAAAACATCAGCGTAGAAATGGACAATAAAAAAATAAAATAAAAAAAAACGAGAATCAAAATCGATTAAAGTAGGCCAAAAATCTGACACACAATTTTTAATAATTAAATTTGTGTCAGATCCTAAGAGTGCCATTGTGTAGAGGCTAAATTACTGAACTAACTCTGAGCTTATGTATTTGCATCTCAAAATAGATTTTCTCCATCGATAAACTGAAACACGAAAATATGTAGACCAAATTTCCATGACTTTTCCAAAACTTTCTGGGTGTTTTTATTTTTCCAAAACTTATCCAGGCCTGGAAATTTATATTTTCAAATTCCATGACCTTGATAAACGGTGCAACAGACAGCAGAAGCTGCAGCATTTAAGGTGGAATGAACAAAAAAATAACAGTAAAAGATATGGATGCATTAAGGAATGAAAATCAGTATTAACTACTGCAGCACCTGTCCCATTTCTGAAGATATACAATGCCTTAAAGTTAACTAGTTCACAGCAGCTAAGTTGCTGAACTTTAGTGCTCTACTGCTAAAGCTATATCTGTATGAGGTGCTTAAAGGGTTGTCCCAATTCTTAGTGGAAGGAAAACACTTAAAATCAAGGGGTAGGGGTTCAAAAGAGAAATGGGACTGGGCCTAACAGTATGTGACTGAAAAAAAGAGAGAACATGCTGAGAGAAGTCAGAACATCAATGCAAAAAACACATCCCTCTCAGAGAATCTAAATATTTAACAGACGCTGTTTTACATATTGGATGTCGCTCTGCATATATCAAATCCATCCACAGCCTATTAAAAATAACAGCCGATGGAGGTTAAAAATAAGCAGGGCAGATGATGAGGCAAGAGGACAGAGGAGGGAAAAAAAAGCTGACAGGATCCAGCACAGGCCAGGGCCTGAAGACTTATCATTCGGTTTATCTACAAAGCCAGGCCACACAGATGAGCTTTATCTGCTGCTGCTTTTAGAGCAGAATTGCTTTAATGTGCAATTCACCAACCTGAGGTCACGGATAATGACTAGAGAAATAAGGCTGGGTTTGGGGTTAGTGTAATATTTACACAGGCCTACGAAAATACAAAAAAAAAAGTTTTTGAAGCCACCCAGTGCTGCAGTAGACTAGAAAAGAAAAATACGGACCGGCAAACCGGTCAGATCCTGGTTCTGAACAACAAAGGCCAGGCAAAAAAAAAAAAGTGGAAATATTTCATCGCTCAGAGAGGAAGCATGATAAACATTTGAGACTGATTATGCGCACAGTGTTTGGACTTGCTGCCTCTTTGCTGCCAAATACATTCTGTTCTTTCCTCGTTCTGCTCTTGTTCTTCGTCACTCCCTCTCTTTCACTCTTTTCACACACACAGACACACACATACACACACACACACACACACAGATGGGTGATTCTCACGAAAAACAGATTTAAAAGGGTTCACACTTGAAAAATTTCAAAAGGCATTTAAATATAAAATTTCTTTTTGTTATGCAAGACTAGGGTCTGAACTTTTTAGAAATACTTTTTTTTTTTAATTTTATAATTTTTTTCTGTATATTTTGCACCATTTTAGTCAGTCAGAGCACACACATTCTCAGTACCGCAACATGATAACACAGAACAGATATGGTTTAAAAGTTACACATTTGTTACTTTTTAAATAGATATTATTAACAGTTGTGCTCATATGTGTATATAACCCAGAAAATATTATATTTATAAGTTTCCCATTTTTTTTTATTTTATGATTTGTCTCATTACCACAACAGATTTCATGATTCATGTCCTGTCTTTTCAGGATATTTAACTGAAAAATTACATGTATAATTTCTTATTTAGTACAGATGACCTATGAAGAAATACAATTTATCCAAATACCATTATAAACTAGAATTTGTTTTATAACAGTAAAATAATTAGTAAATAAATATGTGTTGCGGTAAAGAGAATGGTGTTTCGGTAAAGAGAGTCAATGTTTCGGTAAAGAGAGTCATTACAAGGATTCCTACTTAATTAACAATAACACTTTACACAACAAACACAGAGTGTGAATGCTGTGAATAAATAACAAATTCTAATGATGTACTTCTTGAGTTTTGTATGGAGTAGTAATATTGAACAAAATGTGGTATTTGCTGTTGAAAATTATTCTCAGTAAGACTCAAGCTGTGAAAATATCCTATTTTGAACTGTGTATTTTAATAAAACAAATTTCAACATACCTCATTAGACATAAATTCCTTAAAACTTTAAACATCACTGTATAACTAAATTGAAATGGAATGTTTAAATACAAAATAAGTAATTCAACATCTCATAAAACAACTTTTTTATTAAGTATTAATTTCATGACAGATATAAACATCAATGTACAACTAAATTGAAATTAAATATTTAAGTATGAAACAAGCAATTCAACATCTCATTAAACATCTTTGTATTAAGCATTAATCTCATGAAAAATGTAAACATCAATGTGCAACTAAATTAAAATTAAAGATAAAATTAAAGAAAGTTGTTTAATGAAATGTATATATGTGTGTATATATATAAATTTCATATATATAATATATACATTTCATGAAACAACTTTTATTGTTATAAACTGTTAATAAAGGTTGTTTCATAAAATGTGTATATATATATATATATATATGGTGAACCTCCAGCGGCGCAGGGAATTGAGACGATGGAACTTGAGCCAGCCATACTCCCAGAAGAAGTTGCATGGGCGATAAGACAATTACCCAACAACAAAGCCCCGGGTATCGACAACATTCCGGCTGAGATGCTAAGGCCTATACCGACAGCAGCGCTCACAACGCTATGTCAGAAAATCTGGGAAACCTGTATGTGGCCAAAAGTATGGAAGCAGTCAGTGTTTATTCCACTGCCGAAAGCGGGAGACTCGAAGGACTGCTCAAATTACCGGACAATCGCCCTCATTCCGCATGCGAGTAAAGTTCTTCTTAAGATCATACAACATCGCCTAAACCCAATCATCGAAAGGGAATTGCCTGAGGTCCAAGCTGGTTTCAGACATGGACGTGGTACCCGCGACCATATCGCAAATCTACGTTGGATAATGGAAAAATCCCGTGAGTACCAGAAGCACATTTACGTGTGTTTCATCGATTACAAGAAAGCCTTTGATTGCGTTGAGCATGACAAGTTGTGGAAAGTCCTGCAAGAACTTGGGGTGCCAGATCATCTGATCAAATTGATAAAATCGCTTTACGATGACCAAGAGGCCACAGTCCGCACAGCATATGGTGATACCAATTGGTTCAAAATAGGTAAAGGTGTGAGACAAGGCTGCATTTTGTCCCCTTTCCTATTCAATCTGTATGCTGAGATCATCATGCGGAAGTTGGACCTCGAAGACTCAGAAATTGGAGTAAAAATTGGCGGATGGAACATCAATAACCTTCGTTACGCTGACGACACGACTCTTCTCTCAGAAACTGAGGATGGTCTGCGGCACTTGATAAAACGGATCAAAGACGAAAGTGCAAAGTTCGGCCTCCTCCTGAACATCAAAAAGACCAAGATTATGACAACAGCTGGGGATGGAGCTGTCAAGATAAAGGTTGACAATGAAGAGATCGAGTGCGTGCAACAATTCACCTTCCTTGGATCCCAGATCGATCGAAGTGGGGACTGCAGCCTCGAAATAAAGCGTCGAATAACCTTGGGCAGAAACGCGATGTTGAGCATGAACAAAGTATGGAAATGCAAAGATATTAGCGTTAAGACCAAATGCAGATTGGTTTATGCCATCGTGTTCCCCATAGCCATGTATGGCTGCGAAAGTTGGACTTTAAGAAAAGCAGATAGGAGGAAAATCGACTCTTTCGAGCTGTGGTGTTGGCGAAGACTGCTCCGAATACCCTGGACAGCCAGAGTCACAAACCAGGAAGTGCTGAGGCGCATCAATCCAGATATGTCGCTGGAAGGGAAGATCACAAGGCTCAGACTCATGTACTTTGGACACGTTATACGATCAAGTTCATTAGAGAAAGATCTAATGCTCGGACTGATCAGCGGCAAAAGACGATCAGGCCGCCAGAGAACACGTTGGCTTGACACCATCAAAGCTGATACTGGACTGAAGTTAAGTCAGATGACAGATGTTGTACAAGATCGGACAGCATGGAGAGAACTAGCCCATAGAATCGCCAAGAGTCGGATACGACTGAATGGATAACATCACATCATCATATATATATATACATATAAACAGTTTATAACAATAAAAGTTTATAAAAATAAATTTCATGAAACAACCTTTATTAACAGTTTATAACAATAAAAGTTGTTTCATGAAATGTATATATTATATATATGAAAATTATATATTATATATATATATATATATATATATATATATATATATATATATATTATTATTATTTTTATATATTATTTTTATATCTTATGCGGAAGTTATATGGGTGTCACTGCCCTGCTACATAAATCTGTTTTTTATCTGAAATTTACGGTGGCCGAGAAAGCCCAACGCAGTGCAAATTGAAAAGCGCTGCAAAAGCACAAAACACATCCATCAAAATTACAACACAGGCGCAGCAAATAGAAAAACGCGCTGCAAAAAGAAAAACGCGCTGCAAATACAACCACAACACAACGGAAGTGAGTCACAACACAACGGAATTTTCCCGGGGGACCTTAAAAGATACTGTACCAGCTAAGCTGCGTCTTCAGTAACGTCTCCGACTTCACTATGTGTACAAAGGACAATAAGTGGCAAACAAGGCGTTTTGTGAAGCAGAACTTTTAATAAACATAACTTACTTTTCAGAAGCTTGTTTGCCACTTATTGTCCTTTGTATACAGCTGGTACAGCATCTTTTAAGGTCCCCCGGGAAAATTCCGTTGTGTTGTGACTCACTTCCGTTGTGTTGTGGTTCTATTTGCAGCGCGTTTTTCTTTTTGCAGCGCGTTTTTCTATTTGCAGCGCGTTTTTCTATTTGCAGCGCGTTTTTCTATTTGCTGCGCCTGTGTTGTAATTTTGATGGATGTGTTTTGTGCTTTTGCAGCGCTTTTCTATTTGCACTGCGCTGGGCTTTCTCGGCCACCGTAGAAATTGCATCATGTATTGTTTTATATATTGTTTATTATAAGTAAATAAAGGCTTTTTTATGAAACAATATATATATATATATATATATATATATATATAAGTTCATGTCACTTAAAACATTAATTTCTCTTTACCGCAACAGTGAATCTCTCTACCGCAACAGGCCTTAAATTGTTGCGGTGTATGAGAAGGCTGTTGCGGAGTATGAGGGACCTTAACCTTCTTTGATCTCTGTGGGGCCACCATGATGCCTGGCTAAACTTTTGCTAGCTTTTTGTATTTAGACTTTAAAAACCTTAAAAATTCCCAAAACACAATAACATTTTCATTTTTTTAAACATTAAAAACTAGCTGTTTCGGTAATGAGAAACAAAAAGTTGTGTATGCTCGCTGACAACCAAGTTTTTAACATTTATCTGGAGAGGTATAAAATTAGGTGCTTACCTGGTAGCCATCTTGGATGTCGTAGTAAAAGGTGTCCCCCCTCTCAAACTGGCTATTTTTTTCTGTTCCTTGTGGTCTTAAATGGTGCTTGAAAATTGTTGCGGAGGCTGAGAACATTGGTTCTGACCAAAGTTATTTTTCTAAATATTTTCTTTTCTTTTACCAATGAATTCCAAGTAATACATTTTTATTGACTGTAACAATTTACTTTATGAGATACATTTAAGTTTTTTTATTATTTATTTATTTTAAATATTAAAATTGTGTAATTGAAGAGCCGAGATTCAGCAATGGACGCGTTGCGGTACTGAGAATTTCACACTAAATAATAAAAAATACATAATTTAAAATATCACAATGTCTACTTTTAATCACTTCCAATATAGCCTTTGATGAGATGTTTATAAACCAGTGTTTCCCAAATTGATAGCATTTACCTGTTCATCACACTCCTTAATGCCACCTCATTAGTCTGATTTCGTGAGAATCACCCAGATACACAAACAGACTCAGACTCTAATAGTGTCCCGGAAAGAATGGAGAGGCAGAGACTTCAGATTTTAGACTGTTTATGACGGGAGGAAGTGTGTGATCAGCCTTTCTCTGAGAGCCTTTCTCTCTCTCTCTCTCTCTCTCTCTCTCTCTCTCTCTCACACTGACTAACTCTCTCCCTTTATATAAATGACAATCTGATATAACAATCACTAACCATTCTCCACAGGCATTAATCACATCACTGGAATAAATAAACATGAATGGTGACATCATATCTTGCATATAAGCCTCCCCACTGCCATCACCTGATGTCTGACAACTTTGTGAACACTTACTCTTGCAATTACATTACTTTGCTGTAAGCCAAAGTTTGTGTGTGTGTGTGTCTGGGGATGACACAACTAAGCAATCAAATAACTGTGCGCGTCATGTTGGTGAATTACCACAAACAGTGAGTGTAGGCGTTCAGGGATTTCATAGAACTCCGCCACTTCTCTAGAACAAGGCAGGCTCAAGTTCTCAGAATGTGTTGAGAGGAGATGTTTACCCACTATATTCCAACAGACTTAAGGACACATTCATATTCTAACTTCAGCCAAGATCCTGTTCCCAAACTGAGTGCCAGCCCTGTTTATCATCATCATATTCTAATGAAACGGACGGCCGGGATATGTGGTTTTACCTCATGAAAACCCAAAGAAAACAAGAGCAAAGTGTTCAAGCTAAGCCCACAGTCATTACCACAGGCCCTGGTTCACCTCAGTTCTGGTGGAAAGCCCAGTAGGAGTGCCCCCTATAGGCGTAAGCAAGGGTTTACAGTTATTCAAACACCCTGAGAACAGCATAACTTGGATCCCTGCCTTTTACTAGGCCCTTAAGACTAAGCACTTTCACACACTGTAAAAATGTGTAAGTATTTAACATAATAGTTTTTATGCTCATTCACTAAATTTTTGTTTCTAAAAATGATATTCTGTTGTAAAAAAAAAAAAAAAAGAGACTTTAGAAACCAAATTTAAAAATATGCCTTCATCTCCAGTTTTATGATGTACATTCTGTACTGTTGGCCCCATCATCAACAGATCAGGACATTCTGGTCATATTTTAGTTATTCTCTTTCAAATCAGAGCCATTCTACTCCAATGTTCAATTTAGAAGGGCTGCACCCTTTTTGGACATCTCTCTTAATCTAAGTATTGAAGTGAAGTAGTGGAATTCCTTTTAAAATAACTCGTCACTTTCTTGATCTAATACTTCAAATACTGAAGTAATATGGATAAAAATAAAATCAGACACAATGCCAAATTTGTGAATAAATGTTGCTTTTCCAAGTGCAGGTTTTCACAACATTTCTGGTATTGCAAAAAGTTTTAGCTCTACCAACAATATTGATTTCCATAATAAATATATGTAAACTGTTAGAAAACTGTTGAAAAATTCGGAGACAAGTAGTAAAATTAAAGTGTATAGCTCTATCCAGATGGGATTAGTTTCTCAGGGATAAAAGTCTTGCATCCGGACTGCAATTGACAAAACAGGAGGACCAGTGAGGTTTTTTTTGGCTTTCTCGGTCACATGACCGCGTTCAGCAGCTCCTCCATTTCCACTGGCTGTTGTGTTTATGTGGATTTCCGTGGAAATGCACGCTTCAAGTCTAATTATGGTTATAAAGGTGTAGTAATAGCTTACCTGTAAGTACTATTAAAACTACAGAAAAGCTGCATCATTACGCATTACCAGCCCTTTTTACTCCTCGCCATATTGAGACTGTGTCTCGGCTTTTCTCTCACAAGCTGGCAAGACAAAACAATGTGTCAAATGTACATTCAATTAGAATCTCTATTTCAGCTGGGGAAGGCAGAGAGAGTCACAGGGCAAGTAAATGGTTTTACTGCGATACAACAACTGATATTATTGAGCTGCATCTTAAATATGCTTGCCGTCCTAATATACAGTAACTATTGGTGAAAATGCTTTGGAGAGAGTCTGAGACAGAAGAAAACGAGAAAAGAAAGAGCGAGAGAGAGTGAGGGAGAGAGAGCGAGAGAGAGAGAGATGGACTATTGCAGCCTATAAATGCCTAAATAGAAAGATGAATACACAAATCAATCAGAACCCTGCAGACCAAATATTCTGAAAGCACTGAGTTTCAAAATCAATAATCAAATCAGTGTTACACCATTTAAGGCTGCAGGAACTGGACTGCTTGCCCCCTCTTCAAGCAATTTTCTTTAATTTTGTTCTTTCAGGCCAGTAATGGATCATGCCAGGGCAACAAAACATCTTATATTTAGACAGTGAATCCGGTCTAGATATACCAATTCTAGCTGGTTCTTTATTTAAATTAGAAAATGTGCTAGCATACCTGATTTCAATAAATACATTTCTTTCTGGTCTCTTTAATTCTTTATCTCTCACCTTTCTTAAGAGTGGATTTGAAACCAGTGAAAATAAACTGGTATTTTTTTGATATTCTGGATTTAACATGTTTCAAAACAAAGCAAGGTCAATTGCATCTGTATTTCTGAGTGTGTGTGTGTGTGTGTGTGTGGAAAGAACACTGAACATGCTAACATTTATACTTTAATTAACAGAAATAAATTAGAAAAGGTGCTAGCATACCTGATTTCAATAAATATTTAAAATATGAGCTAGCACTGCTATGTTATCATCTCCTTCCTTGTAAGTCAGCATCAGCTGTTCATGACAGCATTCTAGCTCAGCCACTTGTCCCCCATATCAATCTGATGGTTGATCAACAAAACAAAACAGAGTGTTGATGATGGTGACAGCACAAAGCTTTAAAGTGTTGTACAGTAAGTGGTGAGATCACATTCTTATGATGCCTTCACCATGTGGCTTACAGTACATAGTGATGACATCATGCAGGTCTGATTTCCTTCTATTTCTGAGAAATGAGCTCATTCTCATGCTCAACAAGCTTTCGGTCTCCTTATAAGGAGTGCTCCCACATGACTCTATTCTCCAAGAGGTAGCCGTACCTAGCCTCTTAAAAATGACATCATATCCATGTACCTTGAAATTTTATGAGGGGCAACCGAGCATAATAAATATCTCAGTATTCTGTTTCAGGGTATGTGGTGCTTTTGCAGGAAGTCACAGAACACAGTAATCTATAATTAAATAAAACATTAAAACCAAGCATGATTTAATTCTATTATCAGTAACTTGTAAATCTAAGCATAAAGAAACAGCATCACAAAACATACCCATGCCTGAGTCTTTCTTAGTGCCGTCTGAGATTATTTCAACATGGTCGCCGTCCACATCATAGCTGAAGAAATCATTCAGGTAGGTTTTGGATCTTTGGCCTCCAAACACATACAGACAGCGATTCCTCTGTAAAGAAAGAGACAAACAAGCCTGTATTAACAACTTCATCAAATCAATCATCTATTAACAATCAACTGTAATATACTCTTACAAGTATTGGAAATAAGTCATAAAAATTGATTTGGTCTCAAATCAATAGAAAAGCATGCTCAAGCAAAACTAATTCAAGATTCTCCAGCAGGCTAAGTGCTGCCACTATGATGAGGAGATCGCCGATTCGAATCCTATTTATGTAGCTTGCCATCAGCTACCGGAGCCCTGAGAGAGCACGAATGGCGCTCTCTCCCCACATGACTCCAAATGGTGATGTCGAACAGCACAAGGCATCTGTGAGCTGATGTATTGGAAACTGTGCTTTCCTCCGAGTGCGCTATGATGCTACTTGGCAATGCTGCATTAGCAGCATTTAAAAAAAAAAAAATGTGGGTGGCTGACTTCACATGTATCGTAGGAGGCATGTGCTAGTCTTCACCCTTCTGGTGTGGGAAAATACTAGTGATAGTATTAGTATTAGTGAGAGTCTTAATGAGCGAGTTGGGTAATTGGCCATTTTAACTGGGGTAAAAATGGGATAAAAAATAAATAAATTGAATCAAAATTATATTTCAAAAAAAAAAAATTTCTGATAGACCGTGCCCATATTTTTATAACACTAGCTTAAGATTATTTAATATTGTTAACAATACTGACACCATTTACCATCGCAAAAACACAAACTATGATAGTAGAATGGCTTCTAGAGCTCTAGAGCTTCTAAATCTCTGTGATTGGCTTCAGAACTATCCATCATTATTTATTATTTGGTCAAACTGTTTTTAATATCTGAGCTTGCATAAGTATAGTTCATGAGGGCAGGCTGATGAATAAAATACTGACTTGCTATACAGTGCTGAACAGATCTTTACTGTTATATAGGATGTTCTACTATTCATTTACCATGTTAGAATGTTAGAAACACATGTATGTTCTAACCACTTCAAACACAAGTCTATCATTTCATACTATACGAATAGCAGTTTTAAAAAAATAAACATTTTTTTATTTTGTAATAAAATGCTATTATCTCTTTGCTTGGACAAGGAGCTTCACTTGCAAGATGCAGAAAAACAAATCTCAAATCTCACATTAAACAGTTCCTCTTTCTACAGTTCTACATGTTAGAATTACATGAAAAACCTTTTTGTTATTTACCTAAATTTATTGCTGGTATTTACAGTAAACAAACAGCAGCAGAGGAGGCTACCTGGCTTGAGCATCGAGTGCTGACTCATGATGACTCATGCATTTAACCACTGTTTCCAGCTCCGCCTATAAATCTTTGCTTAGTACAACTGTTAACTCGGCTCAAGGTATGACCTAATTCAGAACATGTACTTAGGAAGTAGGAAGTGTAACGATACGTGTGCGCACACTGTAGAAACTGTTTGGGGTAAATGCAGCATGTGTGCACCACCTGGAAACTTTGAGCTGTTAGCCAAAGGATTTGCATTTTACTGTGGAAAGTTCTGTGAGTTTTGTATAGAGTATTGCGACCACAACTGTAGTTTTGTTTGTCTCCCCCATTTCTCTGTACCTGCTCCTTTTTTTCTTTCTATTCTCTGTGTCCCTCGTTTCTGTGTGTGGAAGAGTGTCATACAGTCATTTTTCTTTTATTTGTTTTCCTCATCTCTTACCCTTCTGAACAGTAGCTTTATTACAAATGGAAATAAACAGGTATTTCTCTGATATTCTGGCTTTAACATGTTATTTCAAAAAATAATTTTGTGTGTATTTTGTGTGCGTGTGGGGAAAAACACAGAAAAAGCTAACATTATACTACAAATAACACATTGCATGTTATATTCAATAGTGGTATGGCTGTGAGAACTGGACTGACCGTGTGGAAGAGCATGCAGTGCCCAATGCGTGACTGAACATCTTCAGGGCCAGCATTGCAGGAGTCATCCCGTAGCAGGCTCCAAGTGCCCGTCTGGCAGTGGTATGCATATAAGCCGCTGAATTGTGGCTCTGATGTCCGTCCGTCATCCACGCTGCCGTTGCATGTCAGAATGCGCCCGCCAAACGTGTAGATCATGTGCTTCTCTGAGTCCATGCACATCTATGTGTGAGAAGGTCATCATAGAGTAATGATTATGTACATCTCAGTTTGTAGCTCTAACTTAATCTACCCAAACTTAATCATTGTACTTAGTACAATTACTCTTCTACATCTGATTACTTTGAATTCACTCTACATGGCCACAGAAAGCTCTGTACCTGATGGTCAAACACAAGTTTGGGGCCACCGTCTGCAGACGTGTCCTCGCTCAGCAAGGTCCATGTGTTGGCGTCAATGTCGTAGCGGTAGAAGTCGCTCTTTAGGGACTTGCTGTTTCTAACAGAAGAGTCCAGATAGCGGCCCAGTGTGTAGATCTGCCTCCTCTGAGAGTCAATACACATTTTATGACAGGAACGCGCACTGGGACCGTTCTGAAACAGATACAGGAAGGAAACACAATAAAATCACAGCTTCACTGCCTGAAACGCTCACTTTAACCACCAGCAGCCAAAACACAAAGAGAAAACGCAGAGACAGGAAGATTTTTGCACCTGATTTTGCAACAGCACAGGCCTGTTTAGAATGGCTTTACCTGTTTTAACATGTACAATGAGACCTAAGTTTGCATTATGTAAATATACAGCTCTGGAAAAAATTAAGAGACCAATTTAGTCTCTGAATCAGTTTCTCTGACTTAGCTTTTTATAGGTATAGGTTTAGAAAAATTAACATTGTTGTTTTATTCTATAAACTACTGACAACATAAAAATATTGCAATTTATAGCATTTAATTGCAGAAAATGAGAAATAGCTGAAATAACAAAAAATGCAGAGCTTTTAGACCTCAAATAATGCAAATAAAACAAGTTCATATTATAAAGTTTTAAGAGTTCAGAAATCAATATTTGATGGAATAACCCTGTTATTAGTCACAGTTTTCATGCATCTTGGCATCATGTTCTCCTCCACCAGTCTTACACACTGCTTTTGGATAACTTTATGCCTGCACTCCTGGTGTAAAAAAATCAAGTAGTTCAGCTTGGTTTGATGGCTTGTGTTTACAGAGTAGTAGCTCTGGTGTTGCTAAGTAGCTGCTGGTTAGTGGTTGCCACTGTATCCCAAGTGGTTGTTATGATGCTTCTAAGTGGTTGCAATGTGGATGCTTTGTGGGTGACATAGTATCGCTAGGCAGCTGAGAGTACCCCAGTTGATTTCTACATTGTCACTAAGCGGTTGCAATATGGCTGATGTGGTGTTGCTAGGTGGTAGATATGGTCTTACAAATGTATTGAGGTGAAGAGCAGGATTTTTATTGTCACACTATTTTTTTTATCTCTAGGGGGCGCAGTAGCAAGGTTTGAACAAGCAACAGTAAAGTGTATTGTCATCTTGATGGTTTATATTCATAGAGTAAACTGTATAAATGAGGATATCGGCCACTGGTTGAAAAACGACTGGTAATTCTTGCAACGCTCAAGTCCCACCCTTCCATTAAAAGAGCCAATCAGCTTGCTGTTTATACTGAAAGTGGCAGAAGATCAACATGCTATTTTAAACCCCCCCCCCCTCACTTAGTGTGTTGTATTACTAGGGTATCTCAGGTAATTTCTATGGTGCCACTGAGCAATGGCTGCATACTTGCAATTGTGTTGCTGAACAGTTGCTTAGTGGTTGCTATAGTGTTGCTAGGCAGTTGCCATAATATCTAAGGTGGTTGCTACAGTGCTTATATGAGGTTGCTGTGGAATCTCATATGGTTGATTGGGTGTTACTAAAAGAAAAAAAAATATGTTGCAAAAAATTTGCTGCAATGCGAAAAACCTTACGTCCAATCAAAAAAAAAAAAAAAAAAAAAACCTGTGCAAACCTGAACTGCAACGTGCAACTAGAAAGCATGAGAATATGAGAAAAGGACACAGCAGTCCCTGAAGGCAGAGGAACAAGTTACATGCAAGCACAACATGCACCATTAGTTCCTCCTCCTGACGCATACAGTCATACATCTTTATATCCCTCTCTCTGACAACACAGCCCCACATGGATTCGGCTGGTACAGCATCATGCTACTCTGTAGATGATTATAAGTTGGAGCAGATCTACAGTTAAGGGTGATCCTCTTCAATTTACCTCTGCTGAATCACAGCACCTCAGGGGCAAATAAAGTGAAGCCAAAACGCAAGGTGTTTCATTAGCCAAGTCACTGTGGAGGCTCCCATTCTTCTGTTTCGCAAGGCCAGCATTAAAACGCTTTCGCTGTTGGTGCTGAGGCATCATTGAAATTCCCCTTGCTTGCCATTTTTTTTCTCCAACAAATGGAAATTCCCAACCCATTATTTTATTTTTTATTTTTTGTGTCGACTCACCTCTTTTTCTGTGTCTCTTGAGATACAGGCCCACTGGTTCTCTTGCACACTGTAGGCCCAGAAATCGGCCAAGTCCTGCGTGCCATCCCAACCGCCAAACAGATATACTGTCTCTGAGTGAGAGAGAGATGGAGAGAAAGAGAGAGAGAGAGAGACGGAAAGAGGAGGGAGAGACAGACAGGAAAAAAAGGGAGAGATTGGACTGAGTGGAATAACAGTTATAGCCTCGGGTCAGTGTACGTGACAAGCTGCAAGGAACCAGATGCCTTGCTTTCAACACTCTCAAACACGCTGGCCCTGCTTTCTTCTTCTCTACTGAAAAGCAGGAGACAGGACACACTCTTGAGGAGCATTGAGGTATTGTATACACTCAATCTGTGAGTAAAATAATGATTCTGGTTATGTAACCATTCCTACCAGGTAAACACCCACAGATCCACACACACATTCACAAAGAAAGAAAAGAAAATAATAAAAAAAAACGAGAAATAAAGTAAACGGAAAGAAAGTAAAAGCCCCTCCCTCGTGTGCCAGGAATGTTAATTACATCAAGCTAATTACACTGAAGTAACTCTTTTCAAGTAGCAGCTCAGCAAAGAGGTTCGCAGTTGAGACGACGACACCGACGACTGGCTGAGAGGCCGGGTTGCCATGACAGCATTGCTATGACGATAAGAACAGAGGCGGGGTTGAAGCTACAGAGCTCAGCTGTAGAGGGGTAACTCAAGGCCACGCATGCTCCAGGGGCTGCACGAGGTCGCTGGAACTGATTACAGCTCTCAGCAGCTAAAATGCAGACCAACAAACACACAAACAACTACCGCTCGATTCAGTCTGCCCTAAACAACTACCCCCTCACCCCTCTATACTGCAATACTGCAGGAAATACAGTCCTATTTACACAGTGAACCCTATTCACACAGTCTGAGAGGCTGAACAGCATATTGTCCTGCGCCTTCACCTTCATCATCTTTAAATAAAAGTGGCAAGAATGATTGCACTGTAGTGAAGCAATCACAGAAAGCATTTTCCCTGAAGAAGAACGCCTCAAAGTATGGTTGTTCTATATCAATTTAAAAAGACTACTGACTATTAAAGTAATTATATTAAATCCAGCATGCTCTGTAAGAACACTTTCTGACAAATAGAACACACTTATATAAGACAAGCGACTCTAGACAATAATGAACTCACGCTAGCTTTTATTTAAAAAAAAAATATATATATATATATATACACAAGAGAGACCTAATGACATTTAAAGCTATAATACATGCTCATGTACAACACTGGTGTAATAAAACCTTCACTACAAGGCTCTTGTGTTCATAACAATCTCACATTATGTTGCCAGAATATCTTTTCTTGGTTATTTCCTTGGCTTTTGCTAGACCCATGTTCAATAGGGTAACACCGATTTTGCCGGGTGGTTGCTATTGCATTGTTTGGTGGTTGTAAAAGGATATCAAGTGGTTATTACAGGGTTCATGCACTTTCTTACCTATACATTATTCCATCTTTTCTATGCCTTCACATTAAATTTTCTTTACCATATGATCTTTAAATATCAGTACAGACAAGGACAATAAAACCTAAAATCCATGTCAAAACTGATTACAGTATGCCTTATATCTTAATAATATCTATACCTACATTTACCTATACCTAAATACCTAAAATTAATAATGATAGAAATTTGAAATATGCCATTTTAATAGCTGAATAATGTAATAATTCTGCATAATTCGTATGTGAATGCTTTATATTTGTCTGAATGATTCCTGACAGCATTAAATCAGCCTTTTTCTATCATTGTGTGAATTTACTGTTACAGTCCAGCTAAAACTCCAGTCGCAGCCAGCTAGTTAATGTAAAGACACATGATTGGTTTACCCAAACATTATATTAATTTTAGAACCAAAACAGCTTTTTTTTGTCAATAAAGGGAAACAAAGGTTTAAAAAAAATCCATGACTTTTCCCAAATTTTCTGGCTATTTTAATTTTTCCAAATCTTATCCAGGCCTGGAAATTGCTATGTTCAAATTACATGACTTTTTCCAGGTTTTTCATGACCGTACGAACACTGTTACTAGGTGGTTGCTATGGTGCTGTTAGGTGGTAGTAGAGTACTGGAAGGGGTTTCCTTAGAAATTGATTTGGAAATGCTATGCAGTATCCCAGATGGGATTCTACGGTGTGTTGCTAGGCATGTACCATTGTAACCCATGTGTCTGTTATGGTGTTTCAGAGTTTTCAAGTGCTTGTTTTATTACTCCACATAGTTGGTTGGATGTTGCTAGTTTATGTGTGTCATCATAGCAAATTAGAGGCTTTTTATATTATTTATTATTTAGACACTGCCACAAGGAACAGCACTGAGAGCAGTACAACTTGGAAGATTGTTGCTTATAGTCACTATGTTAGCAATAGTCCTACTAGGAAAATTATCTTTTTTCTATTATCTACTGAGGCAGAATTACAGATTTTTTTTTTTACGTCTAGCCAGTTGCAGGGCAGCAACGGTGTAATTCAAGAATTCACAAAATGGCTTTTGCTGGATAAATCACTTATTCTAACAAAGTGCATAAGGAGTATATACACAAAAGTGCCAAAACTCATGTAACAAGAACTACTTTTGTGCCCTGTGACTTTTGTCATGTCTCAGAAAGGCTAAAGAACACTCCAATAACTCGAATAAGTCACGTCTCTGCTACAAGGACAATTCTAGCCAGACACCACCAGGCACCATCATTAGCATAGCATTAGATGTCCACTCTGGGTTGTGTGAGTTTTTTTATACCTTATATGGCCTATAAAAAGTTACATGCATAAATACAGAACTTTTGAAAAGAAGTGTCCCAACCATCTGGCACCCACTATAAGGGTATTTCTTCCACAAATATAACTTACCTGTTTGTACGTCTATCACCATCTGATGACCACCTCTCATGCCAGGCCTACTGTCATCCCCGTCACCTAACCAGCATCAGAAGAAGAGATTAAGGAAAGATGAGGAGCACAGAGAGGATGATTTAAAAAAAAAAAACACGCACACAAACAAGTTAAGAATGACAGAAACATGAAAGACATGAAAAAAGCAGAAAAGGAGGAGGACAGCAGAGAAAACCAGAGAATATCAAAACAGCCTTTTATCTTCCAGGCATACGAGACATTTAATACCACAGCTCTGCACTCCCTACAACCTGGAGACAGTAGCGGCATGATACACAAGCAGTGTAAGCGGGAGTGCTGCTCAGTGGACCCTGAAGCTCTACCTTTGGTGCATTTGGGGATGATCTGACTCCATCGTGGCTTGTATTCCTGCTGGCTGATGTACTGATTAAACAAACCATCTGCAAAATGACAAAAACACAAAAGACAGGGGAGTTAAACAAGGCTTTAAACATGAGCCAGAACTATTTTTAATTCTTAAATGTTTAACAGTCAGTTTGGTTAAAAAAGCTAAAATAGATTAAAAAACATATTTGAAGAACAAACTGACTTGAGAAGCTGAAAATGTAGCTGACTCCAATATAGAATTTAAAGAGTGAAACCCAACAAAATGTATTTTTTTTACTTGCTTTTCAAGGAAAAAATTTAAATATTTATTGAACCCTAACCTCAGCAGTGCTACTTTAGCCATAATCATACTTCAGCTCTGCTATTCTAGTCACATATTTGCTAAGTACTGCTATTCATGTCATACAACTACTCTAGAAAAAAGCTATTTAAGTCATAAATTTACGTCAGAAGTGCTACTCAAGTCATTGCTAGGCGGAATTTAAATTTAAGTCTTTTGGTAAACAAACAAATGCTAAGACTAGGAGTACCTCAGCTAACTTTACTTACAATCTTAGCTCTGTACAGCTTGTATCTTTCAGGTGGAAATAGCTGGTTTGTCAAGAAGTAGTAAGTTAATTGATGCTAACTGTTTTATTTCACTTAATTTACAAGAGTAAAGTATAAAAGTGAACTTAAACATGCTACAGTGCAGTGCTCTGATTATATAGAGACCATGGCAAAAATGGCATAAAGTAAACTAACGGATGTGCAATATAAATTTGGCCATTTTAAGTTGGAAGGATGAGCAGGATTGCCCCTCATCTTGCCCTCATCCATAAGTTTGCTGCAAGCTTTTGCCATTGCAGCTTAGCTTAGCAACACATCATTTTACATTAATTACCTTTAACGGCTTTGTCAATAAGCTCCTCACAGGCATCAAAATCTCCCCGAAGTACCAGGCGCTCGTGAAGGTGAGTGAGCATGGGGTGCTCCAGAGCGATGCGGGTTTTCTTCTGCAGCGACTCGAAGGCTTCAGTGTAGTTGTGCTGTCGGAAATGCTTCAAGCACAGGCGAATGGCCTCCTGTTCACGATACTGTTTAGGGAACATACAAACATTATTAAAAACCTTAATATAATGCTGCTGGATACTTACATTCATGTTGCATGCATAATAGAAAACATATAAAGTGAGGAAAAATCTGATTTGATCTGATGTGACCACACAGCTCTGAACAAATCTGATTTGGTTCATATTAAAGCCACAAAATTCACCTCAGCCTGGTAATGTGAACACACAATGTCATAATAATTTAATGACTAGATAAGCAATTAACGACAATAATTATTCATTTACAGGGCTCTAGACTAACTTTTTGCACTAGCTGCACCGGTGCACCTAACTTTTAAGGCTAACAGACTGCAGATTTTACTGAAGATGGCTAACTGTATTTCCGAGCGACATTAATCACTGTTTTAACAACAGATGAGTGTGTTTGTGCTGGTTAGTGTTGGTAGACTCTGTGGTTTTACTGGATATGTGGATTATGATTATAGTTTACTCCAATCTGTAGTTAATACCTTTACAACACCAGAATGCAGCTGTCGGTCCAATACTAGCTAGGCTAACAGTCTGCTGGTAATAATAGAGATGGCTAGCGGCTAACGGCTAACTGGTCATGCTAACTTTATTTCCGAGCTAAATTAATCACTGTTTTCTTAATTAATTATGTTAAAAACAGCCTTGGGGGCGCCGAGTGGTCCAGCGGTCTAAGGCGCTGCCACTATGAGCAGGAGGTCGCAGGTTCGAATCCCAGCTCATGCAGCTTTGCCATTAAGCTACCGGCATCAGAGGGAGCACAATTGGCCCTGCTCCCTCTGGGTGGGTAGATGGCGCTCTCTCCCCACATCACTGCCAGGGTAATGTCTGCAGCACAGGGCGTCTGTGAGCTGATGTATCGGAGCTGAGCCACTGCGCTTTCCTCCAAGCACGCTGGCTGCTCAGCAATGCTGCATCAGCAGCAGCTCGAAAAGAAGCGGTGGCTGACTTCACATGTATCGGAGGAAGCATGTGTTAGTCTTCACCCTCCTGGTGTGTTGGGGCATTACTAGTGATAGGGGGAGTCCTAATGAGTGGGTTGGGTAATTGGCTGTGTAAATTGGGGAGAAAATGGGAAAAAAATAGAAATAAAAAAAAATTAATAAATAATAAAAAAAAAAAAACAGCCTTGGTCGGATTCTGAGTGATGTTGAAATATAATTATATCACAGTGGGGTTCAGCCCTTCACTCGCTCTGATTGGTTTAGACAGGGATATGAGCCTTGAACCACACAAATATGGTGAAGCTCGCACTATTGAGAAATTAGGTTGCACTCTAGAGCCCTGATTTAGCTTTTTAACTGCCCTTCATCAGAAACTTTGCAGAAGCTAGGATAGTACATTTTGCATTTTGTGTGATACCTTAGAACTTACAAACAAACAACTTTAGATTTCTTATTACAATGTGAGAAAAGACTATTAGCTATTAGTCTTGTATGGAAAACAGCACCTGTCAGATCAGAGGGAAAAAGTTCATGCTCTTTTGATTCAGGTTCAAATTATAACTCACTAGCTCAGAATAACGACTTACTGTCAAGCTTTTGACAAAGTAATACACAAAATAAATGACTAAGTGAAAAAATAATGATCTATTAATTCACATATCACACAATAATAACCATCCTTTTGATCTTATTATGGGTGTAAAACATTCAATAATTATTTTAAGCAACTCAGCGAGACCCTGGCACATCATTAAAAAAAAAATCTAACCCCAAGTGTATGTTTCTTGTTTGTCACCATTTGCTGGAAGTTCATATGCAGATGTTATTACAGTAAAAGATGCTGCATGTTTTGTGTGGGATGTGTTTAACCTATTTTGACAGTGATTATGGTTTTGTGCGCCACATTAGCTGTAGGCAGACTATCTAATCACAGAACCAGCCAGATGAAGCTTCTGCTGTCAGTCAAAAACTCTGATTCATTGTTTGTTCTCTCACCAGAGAGAACAGAAAACAGCTGTGGTTTTCACACTTTCATAAAAACCTTTGATAGGCTGTACTGAAAACGCCTTTAGGCATGTATCTGAATCACCATCTTTTGCATCACTAACAAAGACAGTAGCAAAAACTTTAAACAACTAAAACTGTACAAGTGTAACTGTGTTATTTATTCAAATTCTATTTTAAACTATTTATTTTTGTATTCATGGTTTATAGTTATATCCTCCCTGTAGTTCATCTTTCTTGTCAAACCCTATCCATCCTTAATTAGAGCCAGTGATGGGAATAACGGCATTGAAATAAACGGTGTTACTAACACCGTTATTTTTTTTCTGTAACGAGTAATCTAACTAATTACTCTGACTGTCACTACAACGCCGTTACCATTACGGTGGTTACGGGGGCGAGTAACACAAAAGTAACACAATAGTTACTTTTATAGTGGAGTAACTCAGTAACTCAGTTACTTTTTTTGGAGAATTAACTAGTAACTATAACTAATTACTTTTTTCAAAGTAACATGCCCAACACTGATTAGGGCTGCACCTAACTCATTTATAAATTATTCTAAAGTGGTTTCTTGTGTGTATGTTTGCTTAAAATATTTTCACCATGGTAAAAATAAATATTCATGTTCATATTTATTTATCATTTTCTCTTTAAAAACACTGTTTAGTTAACAGTTAAATGCATTATTCTGCTACACTAACATCTCATATGTTCACATGTAACCTCTGATTTACATCAAGAATCCCTTTACATCACAAGTATCTATATTTTGACTAAAATTGGAATGCTTCCATCCATATTTATGTACATTTATAGTTTACACACCTGTACACTAGCTTTTTTTGGTCTAAGCTCCCTCTCCACAGGAAAAAAAGAATGCATCCCAAACCACACACTTCTACACTTTTCTTACTACATAAACAAGTGCATTTCTACTAGTGTTCTTTTTAACATTCTATTTAGGATGGTTGTGTGCGGTTTGGGACACAGCCCCTGTTTTGAGTAAATGTGTCCATGTATTTAATACAAATGCAATGGAAGTATTTCTATTATCAATGACGTTGATTATGTTGAGAAGCCATCCCGGTCCTAGCTGTATTACTTTGTCTAAATGTTTATTGGGCAAATAATACTAGATAGGAAGAATTAAACACTTCATCTCTTCAGTACAACAAGAAAACTACATGTGAGGTGATGAAAGGATTAATGAATCTTCTGGGAATCATACAGGGAGAGGCTTCACATGTTAAAAATGACAGGAATTCTGCAATTATTCCATATATAGTACCAGCTCTACCATCTGGCACTAATCCATCTCATGCAAACATTAGCAGGTAAAGCACCATCTGTTTCTTAGAGAAATGTTAGTATCAATAAAAGAGAAGAGCTCACCTTGCTGTACCAGTTAAGGCAGGGTTGGACTACATCAGGGTCTTCTATTCCATGCAGCTCAATGTACCAGATACTGAAGTTAAAACTGGGGCCCCACGACATCAGAGGCACTGAAACCAACAAACACAATTAATTAGACAAGGTGCCTGAACCAGCAGCCGCACTGCAAGACAGCCATACTTCTTAATCACCTTATTAAGCTACACGGTCATTATGGCTTTCCATTAGAATGATTTGCTGTAATGAAGCAAGGTCACTGTAAGTGAACATTTTTAGCCTCCTAACTACCTGAAAGCACCTGATCGAGAAGGTGCATTTAGATGGTCAAATTAGACTATATGACAAATTTCTTTCTGCAAACATACCAGGCATAAGTATGTAATGAAATGTAATGAAACAAAAACCAATGTTTACAACCAGCAACTGGAAATGGATTAGATAGCTGAGCACCTTTCAGTGAAACCAGATGAAATCAGCCCTTGTAACTATTTCCATTATTAATTATATGAAAGCAGTTATTTTCCTAAGTGGAGATGGGACAAAATATTCAAATGAAATGTTATGAGCCTCTGAGAGAGGAACCAGCATCGTTTGCTGGTGACCTAAGGGACCGTGGCAAGAGAAAGTACAAGTGGTCCAGTGGACTAAGGACTCAATGGTTCGAATCCCGGTCATGCTGCTTGCCACAGGCATCTGACAGCTGATGTATCGTGGGACAGATATTAATGGCGGGCCACAAAAAATTAGTTTTGGAAAGTGAAGTGTAATGGGATTAAGTGCTACAGACTAGTAGCTCTCCTGCCCAGATGGTTGTTGAACCCAATTGCAGAACAGTTGAATTCAAAGCAGGTAAACCCAAAAAGCAAGGAAAGAAATAGGGAGCTGAAGAACGGTAGAAAAAACGAGAATGGGTCACGCCGAGCGCAACAGTGCGACAGGGGAGGAATGTAAATAAAAGCTCGCCAGAGAAGCTTTTTTTTTCTTCATTATCGTTCATTATAGTTCAAACAACTTCACGGCCCTGATATTGCCGACCCCTGCTTTAGTAAAACAATAACTTTAAGTTAGTAATATTTTATTAAGAATTCTATAGACAGTTCTCTCTGCCCTCTGTTATTACTGAACTGATCAGTGCATGATTGTTTAAAATATTGGTGGTATAAGTTCACTTGTATGCAAACAAACATTAACAGAGACACAATGGAGGATATTAAGATCAAGCAAAATGATTAAACATTTTTTTTTTGGTACAATTACAATATTGTAATTACTGTGACAGGCCTACCATAAAAAAGTAGTAGCTTTAAATCTTTAAATGATTTGTCATGTTGCTTTGATTTCACTTTTCTGCTTCACCTCCTTCTGTGTTATTCCCCTACACACGACGTCATAAGCGAAAGTCACCCAGTCTGAGTCACCCAGCTGAGCTCACCTTGCTGTATCTCTTCAGATTACTCACCTATTTTAATGTATCTGCAGGGGAACATCTGCTCATCGATCTTGTGCTTTAACGTGAAGGTCTCCTTGTTGAAGTCATTCTTAAGGCCACTGACGCAAAGAAAGAAAGCACCCACAATTCATATGACACAACATTTATATGAAAACACATTCATATATAAATAATAATAATACAGAATAAAATAAGTGTGAGTCATACATACAAGTACAAATATCCTAGTTATTTAATGTTCTTGCTTGATGACATTTTTCTAACAACATGTTGCTATTAATCACTTTCACTCACCTGGACAAGAGTTCAGTCATGTTTTCCTCACTCATGCCTCCAAACACCTTGAACTTCTTCAGGTTGCACACGTGCGTTTTCTCATATTTCCCATAGGTGATGCTTAGTACAATAGCTGGTCTCTCCAGTTTCAAAATCAAGTACTGCAAGAAGCAAAATAGACCAAATTACCAATTAATATTTTCACTGTAAGGAAAATTATAGGTACGATTTCACTTGAACTAAACTAAATAACTGTAGAATGTAATTTGTAATGTAATATCTGGATGCAAATAATTGCTGTGCCTTGCACCAAATACCATGGCACACCCTTTTTTGCATGGAAAATATTTAACCTGTTTTGGCAATTGATGTACAGAACTCTTAACTACACAGGAAAAAAACAATTTTACCATCTGAAAATACAGCAGAAAACAATAGTCTTTACAAGATTGAAAAAAAAAAAAAAAAAAAAACTAAAACTAATTCAAGACTTTCAAGGCCCCATAAACAGGTGCACAATATGGATAAAATGCATTAAAGCTGCATATCCCAATATTGATGTGAAATGCAATAAATTAAATGCAATTAATTAATAAATTATTAAAATCTATATTGTGATAGAGATGTTTTATTATATCTTAATAGCAGTCTTATCTATTTTATGCATAATCATTTCCATAATTTACTGAATATACTAAATCTTAGTATTGTTTTTGTTCTATCATTTTTGTAACATTATTTTATAATTTTTTTAAACAAAAATAATTTCAAAGAGACAAAAGTTTACACATTTTGCATATTAACATCACCCTTTGGAGTGATAAGGGGAAAGAGCGCCATCTACCCACCCAGAGAGAGCAAGGCCAATTATGCTCTCTCAGGGCTCCGGCAGCTGATGGCAAGCTACATGAACAGGATTTAAATTGGCAATTTCCTGATCATAGTGGCAGCGCCTTAGTCCGCTGGACCACTCGAAGCCTGCAGCACTTTATTTTTGAGGTGTTTTATCATATTTCCAAGAATTTCAGCATCACAAAAATACCATACAATATAATGATACACATGTCGCAACAGGAGCAAAGTAAGACCTGCTTCTCAGAAACTGGAGTCAACAAATCAAGTTAGGGCAACTCTGCAGTTGCAGTTCTCTTGATATTTTTCAGACCGACATTGGCAATGCCCAATGCTTACTAAAAAAAAAAACAGAGCTGTCAAGCGTACATTTTTGAGGAGTAAAAAAAGTCCCCTTTTCCCACCGCATGGTCCATTGTTGCTTAGCCTTCACAGCCATCTGTGAACTAGCTACTTCCACAGCTTCATTTATTTATTAAACCAACAAAATCCAAGCATGAATGATCGACAAATCAAAACTTTCATGCCGTTTCCAGGATTTTCATGCCTGTACAAAGCCTGAAAAGTACATTCACACTAACTTCAATGGATGCCTTTCATTTTCATAGGAAGTGCCAGCTTCTGGTTATTTAGTGCGTAATGGGCCTTCAGCAGAGCTGATCTTATGCAAATAAATCTGCTAACACAATGAATAGACTCAGTTCGAAGGCTGCTGCTATTCTGACGTTCGCCATGTGCAGGGGTGGCCCTACAGTGCAGAATATTTAGTGCATGCTTACAAACTGCAAACAGAAAAATACACAAATAACATACTATCAAAGACTCACATTAAATTAGGAAAATAAATACAACAGATTTCTTTTCTAAACAGAACATATATGCCATATGATGTGGTTTAGCACTAAATGGCAGCAAAGGTTTATATAAAAACATAAATGTACCTCCAATATTTAACATTATTGAACATTAAATAACAACATTGTCTGAAATTTGTTTCACTGTATTTGACTCAAACTCGAATATCTGTAAATTTAATCACCTAATGGAGGGAGCAGAATAAAGACTTTTAGCAACTCTAACTGGACACACCTCTCAAGAGTCCATCATTATCCCAATAAAGGGAGTATTAGCAGAGATGGCTAACACTGTAAATGCCATTTTTAAATGAAACTATTGCTCAGTTAGCTTATTAAAGAGGTTGATTCCAAAACATAAATTACAATGCCGAGATGATTACAAAAGCCCAAAAGATTAGAAAAGACAAAGTTTGGCTGCAAATGTGGGAAACGTGGCATCCAGTCCTACCCTTAATTAGTGTCAGTTATCTCAGCAATCAACTGATTAAAATGAAATACAATTGTTGATCTATATAAAATATCAAAAAATGGATTGGTCCAGGTCTTGCATGAAGGATGAATCAAAGCTTAAATATTTTTTTAGCAGCCATCTTGTGTTCAGATTTTTTACTACTACAGTTCAACTACTTTCATGTTGAACTAAACTGCCCTATTATATTTTGAGACAAATAAATTTGTCTTTAAAGTTTGGTCTTTAAAGAACATAATACAATATAAAAATAACCATTTTAGGCATTGCAATTTACATTTAGATGTCAAACAAGCAAACCATGTCAGTGCTGTCCCTTATCAAAGGCCATGTTACATAACTATAAGCCTCTGTCCAAATCTACATGCACCATCAAGTTCATGCAAAATAGCAGAATGTGCTTACTTCATCAGACCTTTTAAAAGAATTACAACCCCTCCAAGCACTTCATGTGGTGATTTGCAAACCAATCTACAGGAAATATACCACCAAATCTGCTGACTACTTGTATTTCCATACAACATTGTGTTTGTAAATTCTCAAACTGTTTAGTTTCTTTGTATGTTAAAACATATCTTCCCATTTTAAAAGTAAAAGTCTGTTAAATCATTTAAAGCTGAATAATTAAATGCTATGCTGTAAATAATTTGTCACAATTAAGCAGTGTGTCTAAGTTCTTTTCTTCCAGTACAAATTTGCCAAGTCAGTCATTTTATCGGTTTTAAATCCTTTCTTCTTTTACAAAATGAAATGTAAATTAAACCTCAAGCTATATTAATTCTGTGCAATTTGGCATACTGCTCAATCAGAGTAAAAACACTTACCTTGCAGTTGGGGTTTAAACACAATACAAACTGAACCACTGTCTGACACCAATCTTTACTTGTATACTAATAATTAAAAATTGATACTGTGTTTTTGATCGGTATCGATACAGTATTGCAAAACAAAATGTTGCAATATGATACATTATACCACAGTTAGTTGCGACCCTGCAATGTGATTGGAGAGGTGTTCTTTGAGTGCCGTTATCAGCCAGTAATACACTGTAACCGAAGCGCTCCATGTATTACTCTGCCACGTACAGGTAACCTAGCAACAGGCCTGTTTATACTGTTTATTGAACAGTAATAGATGGAGAGCTTCGGTTACAGTGGCAATATTACACGTTAAAGAACAAACCTCGAGCGTATTATTGCGATTATATCACAGTTCCCTTATCACTGTTTGTTGAAAGATTTTAAGTTAAAGAGGACAAGAAATACGATCTATTTGGTTATAAACACTTTGCGAGTTAAAATAGTTCCTTTGCTGCTCTGTTTGGTTTGTAAGTGCTGCATCGTTGCTAGGTTACCTGTATGTGACGGAGTAACACATGGAGAGCTTCGGTTAGAGTGCATTACCGGCTGATAATGGCACTCATTGAACGCCTCTCAGCAAATCACATAAATAAAATATCACACGTTATAGCACTCCCTTTCGTGTATTATTGCTTAAATATCAACATTTCTTGTACCCCAAATCCTATAGAAAAGGAGAGGCTCAAGTCAGCCTTTACTAATGTCATGTACAGCTAAACCTGGGGGCTAAAACTTTGCAATTCTTTAAGCACATATTCTTTCAGCGAGTATCAGATTTTCCTCCTTCTTTAAATGCATGATGAGAAGTAAAGTTTATTTTTCATGCATGGGGTGCATAAACCATTCATTTAAGCTCTTGCATGCAGGCAGACATGTACAATATGAACCTCAAAGCACACTTGAATCGTAATATACCGAAACTCACTGCAACCTCACTGCTTATATTTGTATCCCAACACCTCTTCTTATAACACATATATATATCCTTCTAAATCACCAGACACAAACAGAAGCCACTGTAATGCAGCGGCCGTGCTGTCTCTAAGAAACTGCCAATCAGCTGAGGTTATTAGGCAGTGAAGGTTGACGGCACGGCGGCGTTATGTTATAGGCTGAGCTTTCACAAAGCCCAACAGAATCGATTCTGCACAGTCATTTAGAGCAGAGCAGATGGGAATCAATGTGGCATGACTATCCATCCATAACACAGATGACAGACTCAGCACAGGGCGAGAAAAGTGGTTTATAATGTTGATCTTATTGAATCAGGACTGCAATTTACAACAGGGTCAAGAAATACAGTACAGCCTGAAGGCTAAAAGACTTTTAGCACAGTTTTTTTTCATAGTGAGATAACAATAACTTCTTTGAAGGCGATTAAAGCAGCTTTATAATTGATCTTTTTAAAAGACAACAACAATAAAAACAATAAAAGACAACATGTTTTTATTAGCCTTCGGTAATGCACTGGTTGACTTTGCCTACAAGGGATACTAGAATGGAAAAAATATATATTTTTCTGTATACATTTTGGAAAGCAGCCCTCTGGCTCATTACAGTGCTAAAGATGAAGCTCTGTGATGGTTTACAATGTGACTTTTGTAAACAAGTCAATAAGAGCATAAAAAAGTCCATAAAATTATTTACAATCCCATCATGAAAGAAAACAAAACTGTGTTTAATTCTAGGACAAAATAACAGGGTTGTTACTATGCATGCAAAACCACATCTGGGTATTTTTCACAATCACATTATTGTTCTAAAGTTTTTATTTATTCTTTATATATTTGTCTTTGTTGTTCCACCAGTTTCTAGAGCCATGAATACTTCTGTTATGTGTTAACACCATAACACAACAAGTGTAAGAGTATTTATACAGTTAGTGTCAGAACAAAACGTCTGTAGCTAAAACACTACCAAAAAATGCACTAGTATGTGTCTGCAAACTTTTAACAAAAAAAAAAAAATCTGCAGCTCATGTTTTTCAAGCGACAATCTCTAAATCTGGCAGAATTATAGAAACAATCGTATATATATTTTTTTATTTAGTTGTCCTTAAATCATTAAACATTTTTACCACACAGGAATGAATACAATGGGCTTTTGGAACAATTGCCATTTGGGTAAAAATGTTGGCACCAGCCTAGCAACACCCAACCACCAGATAAAGTACATCTTAAAAACCAAACAAGTAGCACTTTAGCTACACCTTAGCAACCACCACTTCTGCCATAGCCTGGCAACATCTTGGCTAGAGATGGAAAGATTGATCATCTATTTATTAGTAAACTGTGGTTTTGATTACTTATACTTAGATTTCCAGTGCTTGTTTAGAGGGGCCAAAATTAGGTAAAATTACTAACCTGAAAAGGTTAATGAGGCATCTGACCCCTCCCTCGATCGATATCGGTATCGAAAGATGGCATTGGTATTAAAGGTTCATCTCGAATCTTTGCAAAGTTTTACCATAGCAACACCTTAACAAACCTCTAGCAGTCGACATCTATACCATAGCAACACCTTAGTGGCTACCTAAGTTGCAATCACACTCACATATGCTTCAGTAAAAGCACATCGTAGATTATGCAATTTTAGGAAAGCAGACCCAAAGTAAACACACTGATCACACATAATTTAAAACATGGAGAATAATAAAAATGTGTAGGAGAATGTGGTTACAAAATTTAGCCAATTAAATATTCCACATGGACTGGCCACATTGTTTTCATTTTAAAGTGGTACGTTCCCTACCCTTATACCACGTCCACAGTAGGCATAAACAAATCTTAAAACAACATTTTTCCATTTCAGAGAAAAGCTTCTCTTTAATCTCATTTGAGGACAAATAAAATGTTCTCTCCGTTTTATCAAAATGAATGCAGAATAAATTAGTGTCCTGACAGTTTTTCCTGCCCACAGGCGTTTACTGTGACTAGTTACAGACAAAGAATTCTTAAGCACATGTTTCAGTGTTGCCCTATTAGAACAGCCTTTTCTTCCCCCCAAAAGTACTGGAAACTACAGACACCTTGACTAACCAATTCGTTGTTACTTTTAAACAGTATGAAAGAAGGGGTTTAATACTATACCCACAGTATACAGCTCTGGAAAAATAAGAGACCCCTTAAAAATGATAAGTTTCTTTGATTTGACCAAATTGAAACCCTCTGGAATATAATCAAGAGGAAGATGGAAGATCACAAGCCATCAAACCAAACTGAACTGCTTGAATTTTTGCACCAGGAGTGGCATAAAGTTATCCAAAAGCAGTGTGTAAGACTGGTGGAGGAGAACATGATGCCAAGATGCATGAAAACTGTGATTAAAAAACAGGATTATTCCACCAAACTACAAAACAAAAACATTTTTTTTTTACATATTGGGTTAATTGATTATTCACATTGATGGGCTTTCCTTATTAGGAAAAATCTAATAGACAATGTTGAGGTCTACAAAAATGATTGTGGCAATTCCCATATATTGTAAGATAAATGGATAACAATCATGGTGACAGCCTAATTATTAGTTATGCTCTATTCATCCACTTGCAATGAAAACTGTCTATTGTTGGCTATTTATTCTAATGCAGCAGGACTGTGTATCTTGCCCACAGGCAGAACCAGGAGTACCTAGACAAATCTGTGTTTTGAGCTCATTATCTTCCAATTGCTGGTTCACAAACTTACCATGGCTACTGGCCCACAGAACATACTGTTATAACATGTAAATACCGTGATAAGGCATCGTTTGTACTCAAATGTTAAATAGAAATAGGAACAGAACCTTCTGTTCACACTGTGCACACATTTTGTTTGTATTTGTGTTAATTCTCTGGATGTTTACAGGTAAGGATGAAATGGAGCAATGGCAAAGAAAATCGTCAACCACAACCACTGCCAAATGGAAATAACGAAACACGACACTAGCTAAAAAAGATACGTTTTAAAAAGCCAGTGCATTGACATGAACATGTCTGTAGATCACATGAAAACAAGTAGCTTTATCACATGTCCACACAGTAAGTATACCTGCCTTGTCAGGCTGAGGTAGGTGTGGTACAAAAACACCACAGCACTTCAGGCTTTTAGTGAAAACAGGGGTTAAAAGTTGAATGTGCATGAGAATGTACCCCAGACAGCACTTTCGATTTCCTTTCTGCCTAACCACAAGACTGACAGCACTGCATGCTGCATGCCAAGGAGACAACAGGCCACTTCCTCTTTCCAAAATGAGATTAGGAACCGGAATATGGCTAAAGAGGTTCATCTTGGGATGTAAAGAAACACATGGTCATCATATTGTGGAGCACAGAATTCATGACCAGCTTCATTAGATCTGAGCAAAAATAAATAGTGAAATAACGCTTAATAATGAATAATATGCATTTATCATTATAAATTAAGACCTAAACAAAGCAAGAATTATTTGTTGAGCATTTTACAAACTTTGTAACTGAAACTGACATTAGTAACTACACATGCAACATTGGCAGTCTGTGCTGATTGAGTGATTTTAAGGTTTTCTGGTTTATATTATGCAACAGTGTAACAGTGAAACGTTTATTAATTTATTTTTCGGAGTGTTTGAGGCAAAACGAAAAAATAGAAAATTGTATGTAAAAACTTAGTTTATTTAGTTTTAATGTAGTATTTTATGTTACAATTTTAGTTTTCTCATCTCTGCCCCTCACAATCAGAATTTCTGGGGAAAAAAAATAATAACTTTTCTTTATTTTCTGATTTTTCCATTTTTGTATTCTGCAAGTTAAATTATACCATCAGATTTGTCTTACAAGACACAAAAATGGACAAATCTGAAAATTATCCTTTTAATTTTTCTTAAAATTCTGTTTGCAAAATGCTGAAATGAAAAACTAAATTTTGCTTGATATGGTCTAAATAAGTTAAACTGCTAAACCAACAGTACCAGCAACTAGGAGCAAATATAATAGGAAAATAACTTTTACATACATTTTGTGTAGATTATGCATATTTCTGACTATATTTTAATTTTTCTAGAAAAATCTCCAAGCGCAGCGACTTGGTTCTGATACATCAGCTCACAGACGCCTTGTGCTGATCAACATCACCCTTAGGAGTGATGTGTTTAAAAGAGCACCATTTACCTACCCAGACAGAGCAAGGCCAATTGTGCTCTCTCAGGACTCCCTCAGCTGAAGGTAAGCTGTATAACCAGGATTCGTACCAGCGATCAGATTTTATATTGATTTACCACATGCAGTCATCAGATAATTTTCAGCACAAACACACTAATCAGATAAAATCTTCAGAGTTGCAGGCCAGATACCCCTCTCAACAGTACATCACTTAGCCCAGAACTGGGAGTATTAGAAAAGAGCAGAGACAGCAAACTCATTTAACGACACTTTGCACTCTGCAGTGCAGTTGTGCATAGGAATATCTATTTCAGACTTAAACTAAACATTAGCTGGTTATCTTAATTACCAACAACATCCATTTACCTAACTACATTTTGAACCCTGAAAAATGCTTTAGAAAAAAAAATAAACCAACTTCCAATGTTCAAAACTTCTGAGCACATTTTAGTAATGCTCACAAAAAACGGCCCATAAAAATGAAATACTATATCTACGAATCGATGATATGTGCTGCCCTTTCCAAAAGTACAAATGCAAGGACTTTGCACATGTAATACACAGAGTGATCAATAATTTAAATACGCAACTACAGCCACAAACAACTTTTCCCTCTTTCAAGCCAAATGCATTCAGTTCAGGGTGTATGATTCATTATAAAAATATGTTAAAATACAAATATTAGCACATTCATGCTACAAGCAGACAAACAAATCAACGACTAAAGTCTAACTATACTATATAACAAACTCTACTACTTATAAAATGTACTCTACTGTTGCAAAAGGGGCTTACTACTCTTCAAAAGGGGCTTAAAACTCCATAGTTCCTCTAACGTTTTGGTTTCTCTCTGTATGCACAGGAATGTAACTATTTTAAGGCTAAAATCCTTACATACACAAATAAAAATAACACTTTCTTAACCTGTATATCTTATTTGTTAAATGGATGAAACAGAGCTGTAAGTGCTTAAATAAACTTTCAAAAGAAGCTAGTTTTATCTTCAGAACAAACCAGTCACTCCTACATTCTGTAAAGAAGATCAGATAAACTCTTAGGATGTTCAGTAAATCTGAATGCTGAATTCTGTAGGCAACTTTCTACATATTCTACATCACAAATATGAAACATGTTGCAGAATGAAGTTTAGATATTCACCTGTGGAGGATAATTGCTTTCAGAGGACCACCTGGAAGACTGGTCGCTGGGCTTGTCCACCAAAATGTTTCTGCAGGTAAAGAAAGCAAAGCATTAGTTGGCTAGTAAATGCCATGTTTGGTGAGATTTCCTAAACCGGCTTTCCTATTACTAACAAAATAAGCCTTTCAGCAACATTCTGAAGGTAATGTAACTTGGGTAAACTTGAGTAAGACTCTTAGCTAGATTATGCCGACCTTACATCTAATGATTTTCAAGCCATTTCACTGTCACAGACATTTCCAGAATTGGGATACTCTTGCTAGAGTTGAGCTTCAGTCGAGTTGCAGTTGCTTCATCACGGTCGTTCAGTGTTAGTAGTAGGTAGTTAGGATTGAAAGCTCACGCAAAGAGTGACTAGAACAATATTAACAACCAATAGGAGAGCTGTGGGAAGCCACAAGACAAGGATATTTTACATGACTGTTTACAAACTTTTTGAATAAGAACGTATTTGCAGTTAATATGCCTTACATGGTTGTTACTTACATATTTACAGTATTTTAAACACAGGTAGCACTTTAAAGTCACTATATTTAAAGTTTTTTTTTTTGCACTACTTTGTCTTCTTGCGCAGTGTTATTTTTCATACATGTTTAAAAATACATATTTTGCAAGAATTGTTTTTAATTGCATTAATTATATCTAAAACAAAGCCAAATGTCTAGCAGTGAAACTGTGATTCTTTGCTATACAAGTTTTCTAGCAAAAAGGGGGGAAAACAAAGCTTATAGGCAGAGTTGAACACAGTTGTTGTTGTGGACAAAAGCTGTGCGTCTGATAAATCATAGTATTGATATAGCATTATTTGTAACTTAATATGTAATATGTATTGTATGTGAACTCCACCCGAACCATGATGGGAAATAATCTCAGAAAGAATCTAGTTGAAGTCTTGCAAACAGTGATTTTTAGTTTTTGCAAAACCTTAGCCTGTGACTGAAAAGTCTGTGACTAAAAAGTCTTCGACGAAAACGTCTGTGAATTGTCTTTAGATGTGAGAGGTTGTCAGACTTTAGTCTGTTAAAATCCTTAAAGAGCCTGTTCAAAGTCTTGTAGTGTATGAACAGCATTAGCAAACTAACGTTACAAAATAGCATTACATTACACGGTACACAGAGAGGTTCGATTGCCCTAGTTTTTAGTTTATACTATTTGGCCACATTAAGGCTTTGCTTACATAACCTAGTTTACTAGCTAGCAAGATAACATGTGTGATAAATAGCCTACAAGAGACAGAAATAGTGGTGTAAACGTGGGTCACTGCTTTTGGTGTCTCACGTTACTCCACTAATAGCAGCTAAACAGCCAACAAGCAAGATTCATGAAGCACCAAAAATAAACTTAGGGCTAATATTGGGTTTGGCTCTGACCCGAGTTCTCAAAGCTGCACGATGACACAAATAGTTTAAGTTATAAATAAAAGAGAGACATTTGCTAGAATTCTATAAAGGCTATAAAAGGTAAATAGAGCAAGGTATCTATAGCTAGCTAGCTGCTGTAATATGAAGAGGAGCGAGCTGTCAGTTCACCCTGTGTTTTCCTCACATACATTATGTAGCTAGCTTAGCCTGGCTAAGCTAAGCTATGTTAACCTAGCTACAGCTTTACAAGCTTTATCTAATGTATATTAGCTAGGTTAGCTAATTAACAGTTAGCTAACTTCTTGTAATATTACCCCGATAAGCCAGTTAAGTACGTTTAGCTATGTGCACTTTAGGTTATCTTATCTAAGCTACCGATAGCTGGCTAGCAAGCTAGCTAGCTAATTCTAATGCTATCTGCACCTGGATAGCTAACGCTAGGTAGTTTAGTTAAGCTAAGCTAAGCTAGCCCGCTCTGCTTGTTAGCTAAAGGCAAACAATAAAGAAATGCATGAACTGCTGCAGCTAAATAGCTGAGTAAAGCGGTTAACTAATCATGGCGCCTCAGTCAGCCTAGTGTTTTAGATAATTTAAGTAATAAACAGGTAAGTTAGCTAAGCTATCCGTTAATATAGTTAGCTAGCTTAGCTAAGTGCTATCTCAGTTTAGTAGGTGGAGTGCTGCTCGGCCCGTTGTCCAAGTCAGGCCCCGAGTTTAATATTCTGCACTGTACTGACACCGACACCGCAAAGGCGCTAACAACAGAGACTCCCGCGGCTTTTCGCGGCGTTACTCACTCCGGTAAATATGTCGAGGAGTAAGAACTCCATTTATAAACACTGTAGGAAAGCACTCTGCTCTCGGGAGCCACCGCCATCTTGTTGCACAAATAACAAGTAACGCAATCTACAAGTCTAATGTGGGAGTGACAGCTTCTTAAAGAGACGGTGCTGCAGGAAAAAGAACAACTAGGTTAGCTATCATTTTCTGGAATAAGTAGCTTATCTAGTTACCAACTCTTATCTACTTACTAAATAAAGCAGCGAAAAAGGCAGGCTTTAATACATTTATGGATTGGTATTATATTATTGACGTGTCTGATAACATATTCTTGAAATAAGGGACAAAACATGCCCTCCTACATTTGGATTCTGACTACAACAAATTGTGTTTTCTTTAGGTTTTCAACTGTCTCACTCCCGATCTTCCTATTTCCCTTGACACTAAAAACACTGCATCCCTCAACCACCTGTTGTTGAGAGTTGGTGGCCATCCGTCTCTGCAGACATTTCTCGTTTTATGACATTTCTCGTTTTATATGTGCCTGGCCACAAAAAAATCAGGTCACACACTCTAATATTTTGTTGGACCACTTTAGCTTTGATTCCGGCCCACATTCATTGTGGCATTAATTCAATAATCTCTCAAAATGAAGGACATATTTTGTCCCTTATTTCAAAAAATCATTTTAAAAAAGTTATCAGTTAAAAGAGCTATGGGATAATAAACACGTTGCACACGTAAATAATATAACATTTATTTATTCAGTCAGACAGCTGCACAAAGCCTTCTCCAGCACATCCCGAAGATTCTTAATGAGGTTAAATTCTGGACTCTGTGGTGAACATTCCATCTGTGAAAATGATGATCTCATGCTCCCTGAATCACTCTTTCACAATTCCAGCCCCATGAGTCCTGGTATTAGAATATGGCCGTGCCATTTGGGAAGAAAAAATCCATTGATGGAATAATCTGGTCTTTATTCAGGTAGTCAGGTAGTCATCTGACCTCATTCTTTCAGCACATACTGTTGCTGTACCTAGACCTGCAGACCAACTGCAGCATCAGCCCCACATCATTTACTTACTTAAATCCAGATGGTGACTTAACAAGCTGAGCTTGTGTATAATTTTCTGTCTGCTGGAGCATAAACTCAAGTCAACTTTGAAGCTAACTCCTGAATCTTATTTTAACTATTTCTAACAATTGGTGTTAAAAATGAAAATAATAATAAAAAAAATAATAATCACAGTAAAATAATTTAAAAGTTAAACCAGAAAGATCTGTGTGTGCTCTTTAAATTAATATCATACACTTTTTCTTATAATTTCATCACAATTTGTTAAAATGCAGGCTCTGTAACCTATATGGAAAGCACATGTAACTTCATCTGTCCATAAGTCCTGGCTGGCATACTCACTGGTTTCCCTTTCTCTTTATTTTGGGTTGTTGGAAGTTTGTGTTGGTTTGAGGGGGTTATATTTTGTGTGGCCTTGTTGTCATTGTTTGCCTGTCTGGAATTGGGGTGGAGGGTCCGCCGTTTTAAGAGAGAATCTCTGCTCATTGACTCATTTTGGTCAGTGGGAGCATGGTCCAGTCTCATTTCTGTCTTCAATGACGCTACAATAGCTTTGACTTGCCAACTGACCATAACATTTTTTCCTCCAAAGGCCCTTTCTTTGTTGATGTGGTCAGATGCAACCTTTTGTAGAGTTTGATGGTGTTAATTTTCTAGCAGGGGCTTCTTTCTTGGATGGCTGCCTTTCAGACTATGATAATGGCACCAATACTGGCTGTTTCAGCAGCCTCCAGTTCCAGTGGAATATAGAATCCTATTACAGACAGCACTGGGAAGGCTGTGCACTGAATACACTCTAAAGCCAAGCAGTGAATCCAAGACATTCACCATGGAACATTTCTTCTTTTCTGCACAGCATGCATATTCATGTTATGATGAATACATAATAACCCATAAACTAGTCCTGGTTTTCATACTTTGTTCCGCCTTTATGATGATGAACAAATCACCAAAAGCCTGAGGGAAAAAAAAGTGTTTTGTGAACTTGTGAGGTTTTCAGTGTTTTTGTCCCTTTATGTGACTGTAAAAACTAAGCCATTTCAAAAACTCAGTGTTGGTTTTGTAATCATCCTGAGATTTCTGCATCACTTTAATCCGGTTTTCTTTTTGCTTTTATCATTTTCATTAAAGAACTTAGAAAAAGAGTTGTATTCAATTTCACACACATTCAAAGCAGGCAGTTCACTCATTTACAGAGGCTGAGACTTGTAGGCCTATGATTGCTAAAGTATTTGAGAGAGAAGTAGTAATTTTTAATGCTGAGGGGAAAATGTTGGTTGCTGTGATTGGTTTAAAATGAATAAAGTCAGTATCTACCTTATTTTGCCACGCCTACTTTTAGGAGGTTTTCAAATAAATTTTTAAATAATATCCAGTCATTTTATTTCAAACATGTATCGCTTTCTAAGTAAATGCAGTTTGCAGGAGCTACTTATATAATAGCTAGCTGTGCTAACCCAACCCTTCATCTAATGTTATAGCATAGCTAACTAGCTTACGAAGACTTACGAGTGTTGTTAGAAATGTAGTACATGTGTAACACTTTTGAGGCGGGATGCAAAAGCAAGTCAGTTTTATGTTCTGACATTTTAAAAACAAATAAAGAACAAAACTGAGACAAAGAAACAAACAACACTAAGACTTAAAAAAGACTAAAACAAAGAAAGACAAACTAAAGAAAACCAACCAGAAACTTAACTGACACAAAACATGACAGGAATGTGGATAAAACAAACAGCAAACTAACACTAGTATATATAAAAACTGGGAAACAGGAAACACCTGGGTGAGGAAACGAGGTTGCAGGGTAACTGGGTGGGGCTAAGGCAGAGACAAGGGAGGAGACAAGACAGAACCATGTGCTAAGAAGCACATGGCTAGGAAAACAAAACTGATTAAAAAGCAGGACAGGAACGACAATTAAAAGGAAAAACACAAGACATACAAAGGCTAAGGTGTTACAATATGACCCAAATTTAACTGTTAGCTTTTAAATTTACTTGATTACAAGTTACCAAAATTCACTATATTTCGCCAAATGGATTGACTGATTTGACTGTTCATCAGATTTGTGCTAAAAAGAACATGTGAAGCAAAAGCAACAATGTTAAACATGCCAGACATGAACTTCAACAGGTTTATTATTCGTGTTTTTTAAATAATTTTGTAGAGTTTATTTTTAAGAACAATTCTCAACCTGTGTGTCTAGTGGATGCCAGGCTTGAATGAATGGCATTGACCTGCCATGTGTTAACACTGTTCCCTGTTCTTTCCTCTTCCTGTTTGGACATTTAATTATAGAAGAACGAAGCATTTCTCCTGATGAGTGCAGTTCACCCTGAACCACCCCTGAACCTGAACTTTTTGGACTGATGGAGAGGACAATGCTGAGACCAATAAATCTCATGTTTCTCCAGCTCTCCTTTTATTTGATTAGCAGCTCACTAAAGCCCTCTGCTTGAGCTCACAGGATTCCTCTGTTTCGCTGTTGCACTGGTGAGTGGCTCACTGGCAGCTGTCCATGACTGTACCCGGACTGTAAGAGTTTGCCAGATCACAGGGCCAGTCCAGAAACACGGCCAGAAAGGAGTCAGGAGGGGGGCTGTAATCCTCTTTAATACACTTCTCTGGAGGGGGGTCTTTTTACCAGCCACTGGACGTCCTTCTTCAGGAGTTCACACAATCAGCAGTACACCCCGATGTGATGAAGACCTAAAAGGAAGCACATACTTTTAGCACTAACAACATAATACTCAATTATTATTGAGCACCGTTGGTAAAATGGCACATTTTGTTGTTATATTGAGATTGAGAAGTACACTGACATGCCAAAGGTCATGGAATAGAAGTATGTGAATTGATCCTGAAGTGTTACCTCCGGGACGGCTCTGAAAAAAATAAGAGACCACTTAAAAGTTATGAGAATATAATCAAGAGGAAGGTGGATGATCACAAGCCATCAAACCAAGCTGAACTGCTTGAATTTTTGCACCAGGAGTGGCATAAAGTTATCCAAAAGCAGTGTGTAAAACTGGTGGAGGAGAACATGCCAAGATGCATAAAAACTGTGATTAAAAACCAGGGTTATTTCACCAAATATTGATGAAGCGATGTTGTCCGTAGTTTATAGAATAAAACAACAATGTTCATTTTACTCAAACATATACCTATAATTAGCAAAGTGAGAAAAAGTAATTCAGAAACTGAAATGGTCTCATATTGTTTCTCAGAGCTGTGAGATGGTATTTTGTAAGTTAGTTTGGAAACTGACCAGCATGCTCATGGCAAGGTGGCGTAAATTATAAAATATCCTAGAGGCTTGATAGAGGGGTGCCAGATGGATGGAAACATCTATTTCTGAAGTTGTAAAGGCCTTTAACATTTCTCTAACCACATAATACACAAGTCTGTTGTGTACTGCGAATACATCATAGAAGGCATTACCACCTGCAGTGAACAGTGCAGTGAGTGGTAATGATTGGGACTGATGGAGTCTTGCAAGACTTGTCCATGAGAACAGGCAAGCAACTCAAAAATCAGAAACCCACAGCTCAGTGCAGCATTCTTTAGCTGCCATGCATGGCAGATATCATGGGACCTGGGACTAGTACTTGGAAAGCCTAAACATTGCAAAGACTCTTTTTTGACAAGATCTTTGCAAATCTATTATTAAGAAAGGTATGAATATTTACTCTTTGGCCTCCATGGCTGCTGCAATTGCATCAATATCCAACATTTTTTATTCCAAATTTTTTCAGACATGCGCAGCTCCTTACTTTACATTTGGCATTTCATTATGGGAAAATTGTGTCTCCTGTAACCATACAACATGCCTAATTCCTTGTATGCATTGGAGATTTTTAGTATACTCTATGTTGACACTTTTATCTATATCCTACATAGTCACAAAGTAGTTAGTAGAAGCAATTAGCATGCAAGATGACAGCTGAGATGGGATTTGTTTATAACTGCAGTAATTGTCAGGGTAACATACCAGTTTAAAGAGCACCTGCTGAGTACACTTGATAGCTGGTCCAGATTGAGGTTGGATCCCATTTTCATCCCAAATAAACCACTCAAGAGCTCATTTGGGATTGGACCAAGACCAACTCCTCTGAGGAGACTTGGTAAAGTAGAGCTGAACTGTATTTGCACCAGTCCAAACGGTTGTGAAAAAGGGTGAAAACAAACCTAGAGAGTCCGATTTAACTGTACTAAAAAGTGCAAGTGTGAAAACGCCCTTATTCTGCCTTTTTTCCTCTTTCTCTTTCTCAATACTCTCTCAGTATCCTCTCACTCCCTCCTCTCTCATCTCTAACTGTCCAGGTCAGGTTGTTCCTAATGCACACACAAGCACGATGTGATAAAATCCACATCCAAACCAGTTTAATTGTGTCTGACTGCTGATTATCATTCTCTGCTATCAGCCAGTGAAATGACCTTGACGATAAAGGCACTTTGTGCTCCGGTGAATCATGCCACAGATAGACTCTGTCTCTTACCGGACGCATGCTGATGTAAGGAGCTGGAGATAATGCAATTTTTCCTAAGTGCACGTCCAGCTCTTGGCAAGAACTTCATTCATTTACTGTAAACGGTGGGGCTGCGCTGGTGACTCGCCTGATTCATAGGCAAGCAAAATATAGAATGAAATTAAAATAGTTTTTAAACATTATTTTAGTGTACTTTCATCTTTATTTAAGAAGCTGATGCTGCTCCAGGCCAGCCCCAGGCAGGCTCCTACGCCCTGCTGATGGAGTGTCAGCCAGAGGCCTTCAGCATGAGCATATGAAGAAACAGCAAGGACACTGGACCAAATATTTAGCATTCATCACATAACACAACATATGATGTACTAGTTAATTTACAACACATATACTGTAGCCCATATGAGACTATAGGTCCCTTTATAGTCGCCTTTTACTGGCACCTCTAATATTGACATACTGCTAAGCATAATATAGATAGAAAGAGATAAAGAGAAAGAATATATATATATATATATATATAGAGAGAGAGAGAGAGAGAGAAAGAGAGAGAGATTGCATGATTGCTGCTTAATCATGTAATGGTTCAGACTACCTGTAACTTTGTAGCCTGTCACTTCCCATCAGAACAGCACCCACTTTCTACTATGGCCACTCTTTAACCTGTGAAAAATGGCATTTACAATCATATTACTTCAGTCTAAAGACTCGAGAAATCAATTGAAATCTTGCCTAATGACTCAAGACTTTGACTTTTTCCAAAATACTTATTCTTAAGGAATTCTAGCCTAAAGACATGAGATTCGACATGGGCTCTGGCCTAAAGACTTTAGACTTGGCATTGATTCTAGTCTGAAGCCTTGACTTATTTTTTTGTATATAAAATGATTGTAGTGTGTGATATTTTGCTCTTTGAGGACTACTCATTTTTTGTGATGTCCATGTTTAATTAGACTGTCATGCTTCCGCTAGCTTACAGGTTGCTGTTAGCATTTGGTTGGGCTGAATCCAAATCCACCATTAAAAAATAGATTTGTAAATTATTCTTAAAAGTAACAAAAATTAGAGCCCTTTCAATATTGCTGACTGCTTTGTGAGCATTAATTAGTAGGAGAGCTGTATAGTAACAAAGTACAACAAACTTGTACTAAAATGCGGTATCTATATCTACTACATATTTTGGATTTTAATGTAATACTTTTATTCTGGTACATTTTTATGTGCTTCATCATTACACATTACAATTATAAAATTGTTAGGAATCATTTCAAACCCACATTATCACTAAAGCCAGAGCGGTAGATGCTCGGCACTGTCATCGGGTTTGATGAAGCTGAATCATTCCTGAGTGTTTGATCAAGCATAAAGCTGAAGAAGAAGACATCACTGCCAACATTCTGCCTTTCACTGGCCTTTCAATGCTTACTATAAAAACTTCATGATACAATACTGTACTTTTACTTTTAGTACTTGGGTAGTACATTTTCGAATAAACTTCTAGCAATACTTAAGTACAAAAATGTTGAATACTTAGTTTCTCAGGGGGGACTTCTACTCAGTGATAAATAGGGATGGGAATTGATAAGATTTTTCCGATTCCGATTCCCTTATCGATTCTGTGAAACGATTCGATTCCTTATCGATTCTCTTATCGATTCCAATTTGGGGAAAAAAGGAGAGCAAACAGTTTCATAAGCACCAACTTTGTTTACTTAAATATCATACGACCTTACAAACTCAACAACAAGGTCAACATGTCCACAACAATGTGCAACTGGCAATATGGAAATGTAGCAAATACTCTCTAATAATGTTGTGTGATGTTTGTGCATATTTGATGTATTCCCTCCCGGCGATGTTATCAAAAATTTACAATGGTTGCAAAACGCCCTGTTGCCATCCTTGTGTAGCGTGAAATGAAGCCAAACTTTCGAGCGTTTTAACCTAGTGGACGCCATTGAAAAGACGTGCTTACTGAATCATGCGTAACTTGCGTAACATGCGTAACTTGCGTGATCGTGCTGTCTGGAATCGATAAGAGAATCATTAAGCAAGGTGCCAAACGATTCCGTGGAATCGAAACACACGGAATCGATTCTCAACAGGAATCGATTCTCGATTCCCAAGCCTAGTGATAAAACTGTTGCATCTGGACCGCAATAAAAAAAAAACAATACCAGTGAGTTTTTTATTATTATTATTTCTCGGTCACAAGACATCCTGTTCAGTAGCTCCTCCATTTCCACTCACTGTGTTGTTAACATGGATCTCGAAGTGTAATTATGGTGCGTGGCACTTCCCATAAAAGAGAAAATTTTCCCAGGACCCCCTGATAAGCCTTTAGTGTGGTGCTTTGAAGAACACTTCAATTTCTAGTCATCTAGTCTTTATTTTTCCTTGAGTACCTGGTTAGAGTTCTTTTACCCAAGTCTGGCTCTCTAGTAGCCTACTTTATACATCTCTGATTAGCAGAGAGATGTCCCCAGGAAAGCAGAGCGAGAGGCGGGACGCGACTAGCCAATCGCAGCACGGGAAGGCGGAGTTTGTCAGAATACGGGCGCGAAAAGAAAAAAAAAACACCACAGTCACGTGGGAGGTCCCTTTAAGTTCCCATTGAGCTGAGGCCGTGCCGTCACATGATGGACATGACATAATGAAAACAAGCGAGACGGAGAGAGGAAGGAGAAGCGTGCTCCCTTACAAAACCGCTCAGACTGGGTCGTTCGGCTGGAGGCGGACACCCGCCCACCCCGTGCTGAGCGCCGCGGAGCCCGAGCTGCCTGCTGCGGGGCGGAGACGCACAGAGACGCGCTGGGACTCGCTGGCTGGAGTTACACCTGCAGCCCGGCCAAACTCCTGCCTCTTCCTGCCTCCCGAGGAGAACGAACCACGAGCTGCGGGGACAGTTCTGCTCGGTCCGAGCCGCCCAGGAGCACGTTTAACACCCGCACGCGTCTCCTCACCTCCAGCCTCACCGTCTCTGCCAACGTCCGCATTCCTGCTGCTGTGGCGCAGTTTAAAATCCAAAGTTGGGATTTGGCCCATCAGGGTGCACGCTGGCCGGGAAGAAAAGGAGGGAGGGAGGGGGGGTGGAGGCCGGCCAGAGCGGGCTGCGCTGTTTTGGACGGACATCTCGAGTTGGGAGGCTCGAGCTGGAGCTCATGCGCTCTCTCTTCTCCTCCTGTCTTAGATAGACCATCATTACCAGCCATGCCCCCTCCCACCGCGCAACAACATGCGCACACACTCAGGGAGAGGCGCGCGCACGGAGAGCGAGAGAGAGAGAGGCGCGCACACGCTCTGGCGCTAAGTGCGCAGTTACTAGAGGACCAGAGGATGGCAGATGAACATGTATAGCCCCCATACATCCATACCTACGCTCATCATTCTCCAGCCTCGATCACATACGCACACACACAGACACATGCATGCATACTGTTTATATATAAATATATAGACACACATCTACTACACACGCGCACACACCGTCCTGGGCTTTTTAACGCCACCCCGTGTTTGGAGAGCCGAGCTCCAGGCGCGCGCACTTTCCCAACTTGCGCTGCTGCTGTGCTGTTGCGTGTTGCCCGTCCGAGTTGTTGTTTTTTCGCCACGAGCGTCATCGTTACACAAGGTGAAGCGGAACCGAGAGCGCCTATACCGAGCAGAACCGCGCGCAGAGGAGGACCGGGGCCGGACACGCTCCGCACACCAGCCCGTAAGACATTTTCTTAATTATCTGAAGCTTGCTGTAGGGAGAACAGGAGAATATGGCGGGCAGCCTCTCTGATGTGGTTTAAAGGCTGCCAGCTGGAGACCTGTGTGTTGGGTAGTAGTGAAGAGAGTATAGCCTAGGTGAGCGAGAAGTGCTTTTTACACACATATAAACATGGTAGTAAAGGTGTATTGGTGTATTGAGGGGTGTAGCAATAATAAAGAATCAATCATATCATATATAGTGGAAGAACTGGAGAACGATTTAAAGGATGTAGATATATAAATAATGTATATAATATATGTTATGTATATATGTAGAAATGTATTACAATATGCGCATTTACAGTCACACAAGTTTAAATATATGATCATAAATATGTATGAGAGAGAGAGAGAGAGAGGGGGGCTAATATAAAGGTCTGCTTAGTATATAATGAATGTTTGCATGGCATTAGGTAATGTGCAATGTGTACTACAAATAGATAAGAGGTAAAATAAATATATATTTTTCATATTTTAATATCTACTAGAAGCACATTATTATCCCAATATACATTTCCCTATATAGTTTGTTATTTAGTTTAACCCAATATTTAAAATATTAATATTTAAATAAAATAGTGGAAGAACTGGAAAACCAACCAGCGGGTATATATACATTTATTTTCTTATGTGCATTTACAGTCACAAACACAAGTTTGAATATATATAAATATATGTGTGTGTGTGAGAGAGAGTGAGAGTGAGAGAGAGAGAGAGAGAGAGAGAGAGACCTTAGTTTAGGGTCAGTATATCGTTTTTAGCATCGTCATCGCTATTAATGTTTCCATGGCAAAAGTCAATAATACTTTAATTTGTGTGTGTAAGACAAATTAAAAAAATTAAAGGGTACAAAATCACTGTTAATAAGATCTACTAGATCTACTAGGGGCACATTATATATCCCCTATATAATTTAATCTTTATTATACCCCAATATTGGAAATATCAATGTCGTAGCATGTAAGATCATTGATAAAAAATTCTAATAAAAAATCTTATAAAATCTCTCTTTTTTAAAATACCTTAGTAATTATGACAGAACACCATCATATTGCATCATGCTTATTTTCTTATTATATTATTGATATTTATGTATAACCATAAAACTATATACCTTTAATTCTGTATATTCTAAATTACAGCATTTTTAGATTATCATCAAAAAAGTTGTGTTATCTTACGTGTGGATGCTCTGTGTTCAGGCGTGTCTGTTATTGGTGGTATTTAATGTGCGGTGAATTGAACTGGATGAACTGGGAGGGTTTTAAGCTGCGTGGAGGTGTAAACAGACCAGCGGAGGAAACACGAGCCCCTCGTTCTTTAGCTACTTTCTTTTAAACGAGCACCTGACACACACACACAGCGTACAAGGAAAACAAGTGCGTGTACGTGTAGCCTGCAGCCCTGCAGCGTGTACGTGTACGGGTAAAAGTCAGATCTACTGGGTGGTCGAGGCGCAGTGCTCTGCTGGTGGACTGGATGGAGCTGCGCCAGCTGAGAGAGTGTGTATAAAGGAGGAGAGGGGTGGTGGGTGTGCAGACCTCAGTTAGTGTGTTTGTTACAGTGTGCAATAGGGAAGGACAGGCTGGGGCAGAGTAGTCTGTTATTAATAATAATGGGAAGTAATTTACCTCAGAAATCTCCTCATAATTTACTCCTGGAACTGGTCTTAGACTGGTGTGGCTAGAGCTGACTGGTTTGTTTACTAAGCTGTGTAGTGCGTGGAGTAATTAGCATTAGCATCTGTTATATTTACTCAATTCTGTTTACTTCCTGGCAATTTATACCTTTAGACCTTTTTAATTATTTTAAAAGAATTTGAAGTAGATCTGTAACAATACCATTTTTTTTAGTGGATGATATTTTGTCCCAGAAATAATTGCGATAAATAATATTATTGTCATTTTAAGACTAAGCTGATTAAATGCCAATGACATAATGGCAATGGCAATTATACCCTTTTAAAGACAGCAACATTTGAATTAATCATAGATTAGGAAATCTAGTTATTAAAGCACTGGCCATTGCACAACTGCCTAAAATACTGTTCACTGCTATATACAGCTCTGGAGAAAATTAAGAGACCACTTCAGTTTCTGAATCAGTTTCTTTGATTTTGCTATTTATAGGTATATGTTTGCGTAAAATTAACATTGTTGTTTTATTCTATAAACTATAGCCAACATTTCTTCCATATTCCAAATAGAAATATTGTCATTTACAGCATTTATTTGCAGAAAATGAGAAATGGCTGAAATAACAAAAGCAGAGCTTTCAGACCTCAAATAATTAAAAGAAAATAAGTTCATATTCATAAAGTTTTTAGTGGTTCAAAAATCAATATTTGGTGGAATAACCCTGGTTTTTAATCACAGTTTTCATGCATCTCAGCATGTTCTCCTCCACCAGGCTTACACACTGCTTTTGGATAACTCTGTGCCACTCTTGGTGCAAAATTTCAAGCAGTTCAGTTTGGTTTGATGGCTTGTGGTCAACATCTTCCTCTTCATTATATTTCAGAGGTTTGTAATTTAGTAAAATCAAAGAAACTCTTTTTTTTCCTGAGCTGTATGTCAACAAACATTCAAATAAACACAGTAGTAATGTTCATTGTACAAAAAGTCAATAAGTAATGTAAATATCATGACAGGGTTAATTTGAAGTATTTTAAACATGACTTTAAACATGAGTTTAATTAAATTCTGTAATGTTGAGTTCTGTTTTTTCTGCACCTGTTCTGTTTTAATTTTCAGAAAAAAACAGATATTCAAGAGCTGAAAAAGGTCAGAGCTTGTGAGTTTGTATCGGATTGCCTCAGGCAGGGAATCCCTGGTGTTTTGTGCAGTCTGTAAACAAGCCGTTTAAATCACTACTGGAAATTTAGGAACTTTTAACAGAGTAGGTAGGTTGGAAAGCAACACATGGCAATCAGCGGGTGAGAATTTGTGTTGTTTTGGTTTTTATGAAGTCTATGATCAGAAGGCTCTGAGCAATACTTTCCGGTTTGGGGTGATTAAACCGGAGGAGTTTGCCTGCCTCTCTCTGCGTACTGAAGAACAAGGAGATTAACATTTTCATTTGAAACACACCAAGCGTTGCTGACGCATGGAGGACTGCTGTGGATGTAGCGCAGTGTGTGTGTGTGTGTGTGTGTGTGTGTGTCTGTGAGAGAGAGAGAGAGAGAGAGAGAGAGAGAGAGAGAGAGAGAGAGAAAGAAAACGTGTGAGCCTGTAAAACAAACAGACATCATAGTGTGCGTCATCAGCTGAGTTATAACAGCCATAATGAGAGACATGTTCAATGGGATTTTTGTATAGGTAATACAAACAGAGGGTTTGTTTGAATTGTAGACATCACAGCACTTAGTTAAAGTCAGCAAAACTATTAACTAAGAGAAGCTGATAAGTTTCTCTGTTATGAACAACTGAATTAAAAAATAATTTTACATGATGGACATTTCTTCTTAAATTAAAAAGAAAATAGTAATTAATTATATAGCTATAACTGCTCATATGATAATTAATAGAAATAGTAGAGGGATAATAGTTAAAATATGCATTATGATCATAATCAGGAAGAGTGCAGGTAGTTTATGTAGCCTATCATGGGACAGAAACTTGTATCACTAGGAGAAGTCTAGCCAGACACCTCCTGTCAATCATTTTCACCCACTGTGCTGTCCACTGTGGGTTGTTGTGCCTAAAATTACATATTCTTGGTTCTTGCATGACACTGTGGATTGAGCAATAATTAATTCAAATACAACATGCCTTATCCATCTGGTACCCACTATCATCTTAAATGCTGATTATTGGTTTTGCCAATAGATTTTTTCATAAAAAAGCTGTTTATTATAAAGGAGTTGTGTGTGAAGAACCTTTAAATGGCTTCCAGGTTTCTTGGAACATAAGAGGTACATATATTTCTTTACCAAAAGTCTGTCTTGGTAGTACCTGTCTTTTTAATAGCATTGTTTAATAAGATTGGGATGTCGGCTCCTAAAATTCCCCCCGGGGTCCTGTCTGTCTTCTCAGTTTTGAGTCAACAATGGCAGAGCAACTGATGCAAATGTCGTACATAAAATTTAGAACAGAGAAAATAAGACTGAGAGTAAACTGAGTGGGCATGACCGCGTGTGCGCCATTTCCTGGTGAAGGCAACACCACCGACAGTTCTTCTATAAATGTGTTCTAAAGAGTTAACGTGTAAAATGTGGATAAAGGGGATTATGCTTGTTTTTGATTATAGGTTGTTTTTAAAGATATTTTGTGTGATTTCTGGTGTGATATAGGTGTGTGTTTGTGTGTCATTATGGTTATATGATCTTCGCAAAATGGTTGAGATGTTACCTGAGTATCAATTGCTAATATGCGTCACTGTGGCTTGCTTTTCCTGTTTCACAGTAAGCGTTTTTTAGTGGTATCAGCAACTCCTTAAACTTCTCGAACTCACTGGTTTTAAAATGACTGTTCGTTTTTTTTCATATTAGTTACTGCACATCCCACGCAGAAATTGCTAGAATCACAAAAAAATGTATTACTCAAAATATATCACATATATTAGAATACAGGAATACCCAAGATATTTGCCACCAATAAAATATATGTGACACAAACCAAAGCCAGTGGTTTGTGGTCAATTTTTTAGATATCAGGCATATTTTTGCCATATATATCAATATACTATATATATATATATATATATATATATATATATATATATATATATATATATAGCTCTGGAAAGATAAGAGACCACTTAAAAAATTATGAGTTTCTTTGATTTTACCAAATTGAAAACCTTTGGAATATAATCAAGAAGATGGATGATCACAAGCCATGAAACCAAGCTGAACTGCGTGAATTTTGATGATGAGTGCAGGCATAAAGTTATTCAAAAGCAATGTGTAAGACTGCTGGAGGAACATGACAAGAGGCATGAAAACTGTGATTAAAAACCAGGGTTATTCCACCAAATATTGATTTCTGAACTCTTAAAAGCTAAACTTGTTTACTTTGCATTATTTGAGGTCTGAAAACTTTTTTGATATTTCAGCCATTTCTCATTTTCTGCAAATAAATGCTCTAAATGTCAATATTTTTATTTGGAATAGGGGAGTTTGGGGAGTTGGTGATGATAGTTGGGTAGTGATGGTAATACAAAAGTAAATCTCTTGTCACTGACAATGTTTCAAAGTATAGTAGAAGACCTTACCTATATGTATAATGTATATACTAAAAAAACAGAAAGAAATGAATACATGAATCCAATATATAATATTTACATAAACATGTACATTATATTTATGTGTATATACTTTAAAGTATGTGCCCAATCCTTTATGAACATGATCAGATTTATGTATATAAATAAATACACAACAAAAAGATTTATGAAGGAATACTGAACCTAGAATTTAAGGGGTTATTCTCACTTAAAACACTCTGGGGTATAATTGTGCACATATGCACGCTTGTGTGGGACCTTAGCAGGTCTTTTGCTCAGCTGTGAAACTGCTGGAAGGGGTGTGTGTGTGGTCATGCTTTTTCTGGTCCCATGAGACCGTGTATGTTTACATCCGACGCGGCGAACAGGAGGGAAGTGAGCGAGCGATGACGCAGGAAGAGTTGTGCAGGAGCAGAGACTGCCGCCATTACCCTGCAGCAGAGAGAGAGAGAGAGAGAGACAGAGAGAGAGAGAGAGAGAAAGGGAGAGAGAAAGAGAGAGCAGAAAGGTAAGATACAGTAAAAACAAAAAGAGGCACAAAAAAACTAAAACAGAGGAAAAAGGATGAAAAAGCAGTGAGAGAGAAAGAGATAGAGAGAGAAAGAGAGAGAGAACACTCTGCAGCATGGGTTAGGATTAAACAAGGCAGCAAACTAAAGTCCATCACCTCTTGCACGCAGCTCTTAAAATTCTGTCATTTACAGCCGCTTCTTTACAAATCACAGCTCTAAAACCCTGTTCCTCCAGCAGCCCTGTTTACAACCAGAACAGAACGTCCAAACCTTCCCTTCAAGCTCTATAAAAACTTCATTAGGACTTCTGAACTGTGACAAACCATAGTTTCACTTGATATTTCAAAAACTGCACATTGTACCCACAAAGCCCCTCAGTGAAGCAACATTTTATGGACAAAAGTATTGGGACACCTGCTCATCTATGGCTTTCTTCTAAAACAAGGGAATTTAAAAGAGTTTATCCTGCTTTTGCTTTGAGGACAAGAGCATAAGTCCATGCCTGGTATTAGGCATTTATTTGCTGTCTAATGAAAAATATGTTTTTCCAAACATAGTAGTAATTTATAGGAGAGAGGTAAAACCTTAACTTTCAATGGAAGGCAATGTAAAAAGGGTTTGTTTTAGGGGAATTAATTTTAGATTGGTCTATTCATCAAGAAACTTTGATACAGTGAAAGGGACAGTTTCTGTGATTATTATTAAAGTATGTATTAAACTAAAAATTAACAAAATGGGACTTATTTTTTTCATTGGGCAGCAATAATTTACACATCAGTGTTAGCAGATAGTTGGTTTAAAGGAATGCACAACGACCTGTAAAATAAATATCAGGACAGCAACCACCTTTAGTTGCGCAGAGGAAAAAGCAAAACATACAAACAACTTGTTGCCACGTAACGAAAATTTGCATATTCTGTCCCAAACAGCAGTCAAATTTCAGTCTGACTACTCAGATAGACGTTTGACTACCAAGTGTACATGCATGTGGCTAAAATCCTAAAAGTATACAATCCAGAGTGACCAAACAAAATCAGTCACATTATATCCATATTTGTGTCATTTCTTCAAAAGCTTACAAACAGAAAGAAGCAGTACCACTGGAAATCATATTGTGGCTTTTTAATGGGAAAACAAGTATCTCCAAAACAGCAAAACAGATTAAATCTTCTTAACTTTCAATGGAGGTTAGATAATTCTGGAGAATTTATATTGGTACATTTATACAATTTTTTTTAAAAGCGTGGAAGGGACAGTTTGAGTGTTTAAAACTCTTACTTAAAAAGTTGGACAGCGACTATACGGGGCTGTTTAGCTAATAGTTTAATTGAATCAGGACCAGTGCCATATGGACATTATAAAGAAGAATCCTTAGTCTTTTTGCAGTAAGTACATTTTCACAGCCTTCTTCATGTTTGTTGGTTTGTGACTCTAAATTTCTTTCAAGTGGATGTATTGCTCAATTCAAAGGCTAAGGTAAAGAACACATAGAAATATGTGGACAGCGACAATTACAACAAATGAAACTGATTTACCTTATTTTTTGCACTTTAATGCACACCAGATTATATAAGGTGCACTATCAATAAATGTATATTTTCTGGTCTATTTTCATACACAAGGTGCACCAGATTATAAAACGAATTATTTTTAAAGTCAAATGAGCGATGGATATTAATCTACACAGATTATTATATTAGATTATTAATCTACACAATATTATATATTAGAATATTGGCTAGATTTAGCTTCCTGGAGTTTAGCTTTCTCATACAAAGCTTTTGAGTTCCCTTTAATATATATGTTTAGCTCTTGTCTGAGGTACTCCAGTTTGTTTACAGGGAGAGAGGAGATGGTCAGCTAGTAATATAATACAGAAAGATGATAAATCCTGCACCTAACACATGGAGTTATGCATAGAGCTCAGCCAGGACCTATTATTCACCCAACTAACAACAACAGCCACTACCATAACAATCTGATAGGCTACTGGCTTGACAAGGATCCTGAAGCACAGCATAACATTTCTTCATGGTCCATTGCCTCAACTGCCAAGTATTCAGACCTATAGAGAAAATTAACCAATACTTAGTACTCTCAGGAACAAACAGAAAATACTCCTTAGTCTGTGCTCACTTCATTTAACCATAACAACAACTAACCAACCAACCAACCAACCAACCAACCACAGCACCCTATCCAAGCACAATAGTACACAATCATTTACACTTTAGGGTGTGTGAGCAGAACATAGAAACCGCTACAATCTGATAGATGATCTGATAGAACCTGGCATGGGTGCTTTCTCAGGACATGTTTAGTAGCTGGAGTGGCTTTAAACCAAGCTAAGAAGCCAATGTAGGGCTTATTTAATGCTCAGCCATGTTGGTTGGACATGGTTTGCAGTAATAAAATCTGTAAGATTGTGATTACTGTGGTAAACTTCGTAGCCTCATTAGCCTCATAGCTCTAGTTAATATGTAAAGAAGCAAAAAGTGAAAGTGAATTTTTGGCTCTATGACTAGATGTTTTTTAAGCAGGGAGTCTGAAATTAACAAGCCCAGTAAAGACTCGGTGGGAAGGGCAAGTCTGGGGAGGGGGGGATTTTGTGCCCTGCTCTCCTGTGCTGAGCCTTTGATTCCCAAAGTGCTGAATGGAAGAAGAATGTGCCTGGGCAAACGGAGCTGGCACTGGCCCGTCCAGAGCTGCACTCAATGCGAAATCACATCTCACTCAGGATGCCCCTGACAAAGAGCAAATCTCCATGGGCACCCCACTCCACCTACTCAAAACCCCATCTATCAAGACCTGGACTGGGATTTTATGTGTGGGAGAGAGGGCGAGGGAACGAAAGCAGGAGAGAGAGAGAGGGAGAGAGAGCGAAATGGGCAAGGGCGGGTGAGAAAGACAAACCACAGCTTTGAAAGTGAGCGGCATAAAGAGGATACGTTTTCACAGAGTAATGACACAAGCTTGACTTGGCAGAGTGTACCGAGAATGCTTTGATTGCAACCAAGCAGTGAGGACAAGATGTTCCTTATGCACAGTCCATCCCTTCGCCTCCATGTGGGCCCAGTGCAGCCAGAGTTAGGAAAGCAGGCAGATCAGTGGGGACCTGCTGCAGGCTTCCACTGTTGTTAACTTTAGCTACTCCACGAGCTTGGGGGGTTATTTCACAAAGCAGCAGCATTTCTCAGTAACAGTGGACAACTTAAATCCAGAGTGATTGGCTAACTGGAATACAGGAATGACTCTGACCTCTTCCCCTATTGGAAAGTAATGACCTTGTGAAAAATATGGTAATGTGCCATAGTCCGACTGTTTTTGTTAGTGAATAATTCAGCAAATTAGCTTTTGTTGATTTTAGCAGCTGCTCTGTGGGCTAATCGGACCATAAGCGGTGCTCTAAAGTATGTTTAGCGTACTGTAAGCATACCAGGCTAACAGCCTCTAGCAATATTCAGAGACAGGCTCTGAAAGAAAATCTTAACAAGAGGAAGTTTACACCCAACAACTTTAGAGTAAAACAGATGGTATTTAAATGTTACAAGCTTTAAATGTCTGTTTAATCACTGCTCTAAAATGTAAATATTCACTAGTGTTAGCTTGTTGCTATCATTACTTCAAAAGCTCCATTAGCACATTAGTGGATATTAGCAGTGTCTCAGCTGTGGTAATCAGGTAAACAGAAGCCACTTGTGAAGTGATTTAAGTTCCTGCATTAAAAAAAAAAGGTTAGATAAATACCTCTCTGGCTGACTCATGGACATGATTTAACGCCTGTATCTCAGCTCTCAGTGTAAACAAGATTAAAAGTCATGTAGCATGCTCTGTTTCAGCCACTGTTGAGCTCTCCACAGAGAAGAGCAGTAAGGACCATGGTGAGCCTTCTGAATCAGCACCCAAACAAGCTTTTATTTATAAATTTAGTAAATTAAACCATTATAAAAGGATTTAAGGTGCTGTTTGCTTCATGCTTTTTTAGGGCATGAACACAGGAACATTGCACAGTATTCACAAGAACTAGGTGGTATGTAGGCAACCTGTATGATTCCACAAAGCAGACACACGCAGATACCAAACACAATTCATTAACAAAGGGTCTAGGCTTGCAGGAGTAGTAAGAGACAGGCAGGGTCAATAATAGTATGGCAGCAAATGTGATCAATATACCAAAGCATAGTCAGGCAAACAGGGTCATACACAGGAAATACAGCAGATAAGGGGAAAGGCAAAAGAGTAGTCAAAAATAGGTCTGCAACAGAAACAAACAATAAAGTGGTCAAGGCAAGAATCCTTAGTAGAGAACAAAATAGGTTGGTAACAGAAGCAAAAACAAAAGGAAATGTTGTAGTAGAGCTAGCTAACTACATTCAATACTTGGCGAGGGACAGAGAAAACATGGGGGTTTATATATAAGACAGACCAGGTGCAAACAATCAGAAACTGGGGGATGGGGAACGCTATAGCTGAACTAGATCAGCAGAGTCAGAGAAGTCTGGTGTGAGTGCATGCTGGGAATTGGAGTCTTTGTTGTCCAGAGCAGGCAGACTGACAGCGTCAGTCAGGATAGAAAAACAACAGCAGCCAGCTCGATAATAGGCTGCAATTAAGGCTGAGCAATTTGACTAAACAGAGTATAATGTTATGTGTAAAGTGTTCTATTTGTCTACACCATAAAATAATATAATGTCATTTAAGCAGTATTTATATGTAACACTAAAAACACAGCATGTTGTATGTTTCAATGGCAAGTATCTATAATAAAAGACAATTTTACTCTAGGTGATATTTCACAGACTATGGCACAATTTGCAAAAGACTCTTTAAAGGTCATCCCTTCAGAAACTAAAACATTTTCACCCAGAAGTCCCAATGTATGTTGTGTCTTTTATGTTTTGTCTAAACTACAATTTTTTTTGAATATATCGCTAGTTACAACATACATTTGCATGGAAAAGTATGTGAAGCCTTTGGGATTACTTGGATTTCTGCATAAATTGGTCATTAAATGTGTTCTGATTTTCATCTAAGTCTCAACAATAGACAAACACAGACTGCTTAAACTAATACCACACAAAATGATATGTTTGCATGGTTTTATTGAACACAACATGTTAACATTCACAGTGCAGGGTGGAAAAAGTATGTTAACCTTTGGATTTAATAACTTGTTGACCCTCCTTTGGCAGCAATAACCTATATATTTTTCTTGTGGTATTAGTTTAAGCAAACTGTGTTTGTCTATTGTTGTGACTTAGATGAAGATCAGAACATTTTGAATTTAATGACCAATTTATGCAGAAATCCCATGAAGTAATTAGTAGTAGGGCTGCAACTAACAATTATTTTGGTAGTCAACTAAACTGACAATTATTTTTTCAATTAGTCAATTAGTCAACGATTATTTCTGCCATCGCTAAAAACGATAGAAACAGCAGAACATGAGGTTTTAAATGGCATTTAAATATCTGAATGTTGTTTAAACATGGAAATTACTGATATTTAGTGATTTAATATGTAATCTGTTGTGTTTGGGCACTTCTGGAGACATAAACTGAGTCTCCCATTGCGCTTTTGTCCCCAGCACTCTGTGTAATGCAGCACTGTTACAAATTAACGATTATTCGAGAATGAAATTTGTAGTGGCCAATTTAAATAATGGACATTGTCGATTATATCGACTTATAGTTGCAGCCCTAATTAGTAGTAGTTATGAAGTAATCCAAAAGGGTTCACATACTTTTTCTTGTAACTGTATATAAATGCCTATTGTATAGATAACAGCATTGTAAAATGTAAGTTTTACTTATTGCTCAGTGCCCCATTTTCAGAATCCAGTCATTTACCTTTTAGATAAATTAAGTTTCTACAAACTTCAGCTGAAACACATTGATCTGTAGAACCATGTGACCGAGTACCTCCGTCATCGTCCCGTTTGGCTGACATTCACAAACCTTTCCATGGCAGACTAAATGCCCTTCATTTAGAACATTTTGTAGACCTGCTCAGAGCCAGATGAGCTATTGTCTGGGTTTTTCAGTCTCGTGGGTGTTGAATTATGGGTACACAGCTTTTGCTGGTAAATTCCATTACAAATTCCATTGCAGTGCTGCGTTGTCCAACATTCTCTGCAGTCCCAAAAAGAAGCCAGGCAGTGAGGTCGCTTGTTTTGTTGGAGCATGAGGCCTTTTGGGGCAAGTGGAAATCAGGTCAATTCCACTGGGTCATCCCAGTCAGAGGAGCCTATCTTCATCCCATATTTAAAAGCACACCATCTCACCATCGCTTCCTCTGTGAGCCCCCCTCCCCACAACCTCGGACAGAGTGATGGATCTGAATGTAGTGGAGCGAAGCGAGTAAACAGGCAGAAAGAAAGCGCACAAACAGATCAATGGGACCCATTTGTGCAGCCACCAGGATGCTATTAGTCTCATCACCGTAAGCTCGATTTGCACCCTCATTACCGTCACTCGGACCGGCAGTCCTCGTCCTGCGATGCATCTGTCTCCTGACCACAGGATGCCCTTGATTTTGGACGCACTGTCCGATTGCACGATAGTAAAGCAGCCGTAGAACAGCTGAGTCATGGTGGACCCTGCAATTTTTCAGTGAACTGGCCAGCTGCTTTAACATTCACAGAGTTATTATCAGATTGTTGTAGGTTCATAATCAAGTATGCCTAGTATGCTAGACACAAGAGGATTGTGTCTTGGTGAGCGCATGGATGGAATGTAACATATAAAACCAATCAGACAAGTATGCAGGACAAACAAATCATCACTGAAGGAACCTGAGCTGGTCCAGACATCCCTGGGGCCATAAACAAGATAAGAGGCCCTCCTACCTGAACTCTATAAAGCAAAATATGACTATTTAACCACTGATATTGGAGTTAAAATGTAGATAAAATGATGTAAGAGGAGTTTAATCACCCATCACATCCATCCAGCTTATTATAAAGTTAATAAGCTGCAAAGTACCAACATTTCTTTTCATGCTGGAGATGCACACATAATTGCATAAAGTTGGAGCATAGTATAATGTACTTGTAGGAACTAATGTTGTATATTGTAGTAAACCTGGAGTTTAGGTACTAAAGTTGTAGAATATTAGAGTAAAGTTGTAGGTACAAATGTTGATCAAGTTTTACATAGCATATTATTTGGTTCTGGGTACTATCGTTGTGTATTGTAGGTAAATTGTAGTTGTAGTAAAGTAGTAGATTATTTACTAAAGTTTCAGTATCTCATAGTATATTTGTAGTTACTAAGGTTACCAAAGGTACTAAATTTATAATGTAGATAAAATGTAGTTGCAGGTACTAAAGTTGTTGTACATAAAAGTAAAGTTGTATTTATTGGTTCCACAGTTGTACAAAAGTTTCCGTTTCTCATAGTAAGGTTGTAGTTGTAGTTACTAAAGTTGTAGTGTAAGTTTTAGTGTTGTAAAGTTGTAGTTTAGGTGTTGAAATTGTTGTGTATATATAGAAAAGTTAAAACTTTAGGTATTTAAGTTGTAGATATTTAAGAGTATATTGTAATGTAGGGATGTGGGATGAAACGCTAGCACCCTGGCTTTCTCAGTGTAGCGCTGCCAGGTAGCCAATGCTAATGCTGCTGCATCCAGCCTTAGTGGAAATCTGGAAATCTAAGCTTACAATAAATAAACAGAAGCACTTTACTCAACCAAATAAACAGACATCAGGAGAAATTATTATTATTATTATATTATTATAGTTTACTTAGCTTAGCTTTACTTAACTTAGTTTCTAACACCCAGCTGAATTAGAAGGGAAACATGGTGACACCCTTGTTCCTTACTAGTGTTTCATAATGCACCTTTTAATCCAGTACACCTTATGGTGCAAAAAATACGGTACTAAAGTTGTGTAGTACAGCTATAAAAGTAGTACAGTATAGTACATTTGTAATTGTAAGTACTTTAGTAATGTTGCTAAAGTTACTAAATATTAAAAATGAAAGTAAACATAGTAACTAATCAGAATGTGAAGGGAATTCAGTTTAATGTGTTGATTTTTTTAAAGGAGGCTGCATTAGTACAGCTGTAAATCAGCGTTGTGAGCCCTGTTGAAATACTTACTGTGTTTTACAGAAACGGCTCCACAACAGAAGAAGTGTAATTGTTTATTACACAGGCCCAGGCTAGCCCTGTGGTGCGAGTGCTTAGCATGCTGCACATAGCTGGCAAGCTGAAGACGGAATAGCACGGTCAGCGCCAATCTGTGGTTATACTGCATGTTTGTGAGCGTGCCATTAAGGCTTGGAGAGTTTTAGCGGTTACTCAGAAAGCTGAATGGAATCGTGCACATGTCCTGTATGCTGAGTGAAGGGTTCACAGTGTGTTCATCACACGGTGATGGAGAAGAGGAGAGGAGGGTTAGTCCCTATACATAGCTACTTAGATATTTTATATACAGCGCTGGAAAAAAATAAGAGACCACTTCAGTTTCTGAATCAGTTTCTCTGATGTTGCTATTTATAGGTTTATGTTTGAGTAAAATGAACATTGTTGTTTTATTCTATAAACTACAGACAACATTTCTCCCAAATTACAAATAGAAATATTGTCATTTAGAGCATTTATTTGCAGACAATGAGAAATGGCTGAGAACTTTCAGATCTCAAATAAAGCAAAGAAAACAAGTTCACATTCATAAAGTTTAAATATATTTGGTGGAATAACCCTGGTTTTTAATCACAGTTTTCATGCATCTTGGCATGTACTCCTCCACCGGTCTTACACACTGCTTTTGGATAACTTTATACCACTTCTGGTGAAAAGATTCATGCAGTTCAGGTTATATGATTATATTCCAAAGGTTTTCAATTTGATCAATCAAAGAAACTCATAATTTTTAATGGTTTCTTATTTTTTTTCCCAGAGCTGTATGTCTGTTTATTAAAAGAAAATATCAGTTATTCGTAGCCCAGGAATGTCCAAATGCACCATAAAAAAAGAGCGATTCTGCTGCTCTCATGTTACATTAACACCAGGTCTACATTTATCACAACTCTATTTTAGCATCTCTCTCCACATGTCTCTTTTTGTGTCTCAGTGCCTGGGTGTCCTACATTTAATTAAAACAGACCCAGTGTAGCCACCAAATTTAGCCATTCAACTCATTCCACCTCTTCAGTTGCTGGGTAATTTTGTGTTTTATAATATAAACAGAAATCTACAGTAAAATAATGGTATGAAGAAGCCTGTATCAATGTAAATACAGCAGTCAAGTGTCTAAAAAAAGTAAAAGATGGAGTATGAAGATTTAAAGACATTTTCACAAAAATACGTATTTATATGCTGATAAATTACACTTTTCTTGTTCCTAGAAAGACTGAAAATTAAACCATTAATGTTTTATTACATTAAATGTAGTAATGAGTAAATGTATTTTTTTCTTTTACTGCCCTAAAACTTAATGGAATCATACAACTTTTCTACCTTTTCTCAATGTTTACCTATTTCTCTGTCTTTATTTGGTAGATCTAAAGAGATTTCATTGTCCCATCTTTTCAGGAGCAGATTTTAATTAATTAACTAACTAAATAAACACTTTCAGCTTTAGGCCACACCAGTTTCTAGTTTAAATCTTACAACAGGCTCTGAATCTGAAAAAAATAAAAAAATAAGAGACCACTTAAAAATGATGAGTATCTTTTATTTTACCAAATTGAAAACCTCTGGAATTTTTGTACCAGGAGTGGCATAAAGTTATCCAAAAGCAGTGTGTAAGACTGGTGGAGGAGAACATGCCAAGATGCATGAAAACTGTGATTTAAAACCAGGGTTATTCCACAAAATATTGATTTCTGAACTCTTTCAATTTTATTAATATAAACTAATATAAAGTTTATTAATATAATTTTACTCAAACATCACCTTTAAATAGCAAAATCAGAGAAAATGGTTCAGAAAATAAAGTGGTCTCTTATTTTTTTCCAGCGCTGTATAAACGTCTTTTTACATATAGATATAGCTAATGACATTTATATTACATCACTAGAAAACTTATATTTACATCATATTTTAAAATGACAGTGTTAACAAAACATAATTGTTGTTGTTGCTCTTATCAGACAGTTCCAGCTCCAGATTTCTCCTTTCCTCAACCATAAGCTCAAAGTTGAAACTGACCTCAGCTGCTCCCGATTGGCCGCCCACACAATGCAATTACATCAGCACAAACTGCACTGATGCAACCAATCAGTGACCTCGCTGTGTGGTCATCATGACCATGCATTATTCTCCAGGTCCAGGTCAGAGTGGACACACCTGCCTCCACCTAGTGGCCGCTGTGCTGCTCCGCACGCTGGGCGCAGTGCCAGGCGCCGGTCCGGGATGAGTTTGTGTCCGGGGGAGAGGAGGGACCGGTCTAAAACGGGTTTGTGGTGGATGAGAGGAAGTGGGGTCAGTGCCGGTTTCAGCTGCCAGGGCATCTAGAGCTTTCTTTAGTCCGGCTGGCGTGGCCTTTGACACAGCTGATCTCTGTGCCAGACACGTAGGCAGCTGGTTGGCACACAGACACACACACACACACACGGACACATGATCATCTACTCTCCTGCTGAAAAGTTTGGATTCACTCTTTTCAACAGAATAAAGGCAGTATTGTTCCAGATCTGTGACTAAGCTAATACTAATAGGATGTAAATACTCTGCAAAAACTAGATTTGAAGCTGGATTAATAAACTGTATCAGTCTGTTTTGGCATTGTGATTCAATAGAACTGGTTTAAAAAACAAATGGGTGAAATAGGCTTAATTTATAATTAATAGATTATAGAAATTACAGAATAAAATATAGATAAAAGAATATAATGTTTATTATATTTTAGGTAATATTTCTGCCTAATAGTTAAATCTCATATATTATGCTCTCTGAATTAAAATGAATACTACTTTGTAATAACTGTAAAAACACTGTAAAAACACAATTATGTTGGATATGAAATCTTAATATCTAAAATGTCTTTGAAATGAATGCATATATATATATATATATATATATATATATATATATATATATATATATATATATATATGCATAAATCTTACATTAATAGATTGTATAGATACATAATATTATATACTTGTAGTATATTTTATATTAGTTAATTACTTCTTTTTGTCCCCAAATAGAGTATATATACTTATACCTTACTATTTAATACTATGTTAGTTACAGCTACAACTACAAATACATTTATAATTAACCTTTTTTCTACTATTGCTTTAGATTTTTGTCATTTTGGAGCATTTCTATTGGTCCATTCATCCTAAATTTTTACACAGAAAAGAACAACATCTTAATTAACAAAATGTCAAAAAAGTGATAAATGGCCTATTTATGGACAAATGTTGTGATATAATTTACCATGATACTGATAAAGTACCGTAATGATGTAATGATATACATACAGTATATATATTAGTAATTATATATGTATATACACAGCATATTATCTAATCTATGTAGTTTGTAAATATTTACAAGGATAGATTAGATAGATGGTATATTATATAACAGCTAATCATGTCTTCCTGTCCCCAAGTATGAAGTAATGTGTCTAAAAATACCCATTTTTTATGTTTTTTGACATTGCATATGTTTTATAGACTAAAAGTAAAGTAATAACATTGTTTAGAACACAGTTTATAAACCGTAGCATTTATTATGTACATGTATGTCACACAGACTTGCACACATTGTTCAAACAGCGCAGCGCTGGTAAATACAGCTCAACCGCCGATGAAAACGCACTGCTGTCTTTTCTGAAACACACACAGACACGTCAGCACTGCCATGCTGATGCACATATCAGGACTGATGCCAGTCTGATGTATTTTTGGCCTTTTTTTGTTTTGTTTTCCTTATCAGTTACATTTTAAGCTGCGTTTTAGGTTTCATTCTCTGTTTTGGTTCTCTTTTCTTCCTTTCATCATCGTCTTTACGTGGAACTGTTAAGATTAACTAGTGTGCGTGTGTGTGTGTGTGTGTGTGTGTGTGTGTGTGTGAGTGTTGAGTGGGTGGAGGAAGTTATTTGTGACTGTGTTCTTGTGTCATTACGCCCCAGTAGCTCTCTCTCTCTCTCTCTCTCTCTCTCTCTCTCTCTCTCTCTCTCTCTCTCTCTCTTTCTCTCTCTTTCTCTCTCTTTCTCTCTCTCTCACTCAGTCTTATTCTCTCTCTCTCTCTCTGAGCTAAAGCCTGAGGCCACAGGCACCCCCCCCCCCACCCCTATTGCGTGCATAGAAGAAAAGGCCATTGGACTGCAGTGTATAGAATAATAAGGGACGACAAGGTGCAGAACTTCGTTCACTAGCACAGAAAGTACAGTAATAGAAAAGTGCGATTGTGTTGGTGTCCTATATTTCCTTCCTGTGTGAGTGAAAGACAGAAAGGGGTGGTTGGTATATAGTATCAGTACACAGGAAATAAGATCACGATACTTCGAGAAATCATTATCTGATATCTAATAAGATAGAATGGTGGCGCAGGTAGTGGTGGCACATTTACTCTCTAATAATTCTGTATGTAAAACTGTTAGTACAGATGTGTCGTACTTTATTAACTGTGCTGAATCCAGTTAACAGGACTTTTATTAAGTTCTGGTTTGTTATAATATTTGCTATTTAATATAATATATATAATATATATATAATATAATGCTATTTGCCCACGTTTCTATTGAGATCCACATAAACACAACAGCGAGTGGAAATGGAGGAGCTACTGAATGCGATGTCATGTGACCAAAAAAGGCATAAAACTCTCTGTTCTTCCTGTTTTTTTTATTACAGTCCGGATGCAAGAGTTTTGAGAGTTCAGAAATCAGTATTCGGTGAAATAACCCTGGTTTTTAATCACAGTTTTCATGCATCTTGGCATCATGTTCTCCTCCACCAGTCTTACACACTGCTTTTGGATAACTTTATGCCTTTACTCCTGGTGCAAAAATTCAAGCAGTTCAGTTTGGTTTGATGGATTGTGATCATCCATCTTCCTCTTGATTATATTTCAGAGGTTTTCAATTTGGTAAAATCAAAGAAACTCATAATTTAAGTGGTCTCTTATTTTTTTTTTTCAGAGCTGTATATAAATTATACTTTAGACAATCTGTTAATTGTCTAATGTGAGTGAAATAAAAGCAAGACATATGCAGTATTAAACTGGACATATGTGGGCATGTCGTGCACATAAACAAGGTCTGTTCAGTGCATGGCTTATTAAGTGTAAATGACCCCTCATAGCCTCCACTGGGAGCACACAGTCGGACTCTGACCGTCATTAATGTTGCATGCTTCTGTCCTACTTCTCTTCTGACTGTTCTCTCCCGCTCTCACTTTCTCCCTCGATCATGCAGACGCTCCTCTGCTGTACATACGGCTATGTATATACGTTACATAACCATCTGCCTCATGATCTTAGCCTCACACTCATCTGCTCATTCCCACCCCCCTCAGCCACTGCACTTCACTGCTTACAGCAGCCCTTATCTCCCTCCAGCAGAGAGCTGCCCGTCTGCTTTCATATCTAATAGAGCTATAGGAGGAATTATTACAGTTCAGTTATCTGTGATACTTTAATTTAGGGGAACTTTTATATCCCCAGGTTATTAATTCATGTTAAAAATACTTTATTACTCTGACATTTGAGCAACAAACCAGGCAAGCGTGGGTGTAAAATGCAAAGTAAGGATTAATATAAAGGAGGAAGTGTGTAACCACAGCACACAGTCTAAATAGGAGCACAGCAGCTAAAGCTAACACACAACCAACATGAGCAAGTTCACAGTAAGATAAAAACACAAGCACAGAGCCAAATTTTCATTCTCTTTTTTTTCTGGTTTAAAGTTGATGTTCGTAAAATTTTGGATTTGGAAGATTTAGGGCCCTCTCTGGTAAAAATGGGTAATTGCACCAAGCATGTCGAAGAATCATTTTAAACTAGGCAGGTGTGATGTGATCTCCTTTCAGAGCGGATGAATCCGATTCCAGGTTATGTTCAGTCAGAGACAGAGAGAGATAGAGAGAGAGAAAGAGAGCTCATTCAGAAACTTCACTTCTTCGTTTTGTTTTTTACATTTCTTTTACTGTGGGTTAATTAGCTAGGTCTGAGTTTCCTCTTCTAAAGTCTCCATTGCTCCACCAGCCGCTCGCATTCAGTAATACTGAGCCGGATCCTCTTTTAGAGGCTGTATGTGTGACGTAAGTACGTTAAGATGCGTGACGGGGCAAGAAGAACTCCCTTTATGATGGCTAAAGTTTCATATTTTGCCTGCTGCCGGAATGACGAACCTGACTGACTGGCTACTGTAAGCAACTAGTAGGAGGAGGCCTCTTGAGGGGAATTCTGATAACAGTGTCAATATACTTTATTGTATTGACTGTCACATAATTTAAAGCTGATGTCCGTAAATTTTGAGATTTGGGAGACTTAGGGCTCCTCTGGTGAAAAAGGGTAGTTGCACCGAGCATGTGGAAGAATCATTTTAAACTGGGCGGGTGTGATGTGGTCTCCTGTCAGAGCGGATAAATCCGATTCCAGGTTATGTTCAGTCGAAGATAGAGCGCGCTCAGTCAGAAACTTCACTCCTTCTTTTCATCTTTGTATTTACTTTGAGTGAATGAGCTACTAAGGTCTGAGTTCCCCCTTCTGAAGTCTCCATTGCTTCACCAGCCGCTCACGTTCAGTAAAACTGAGCCGAATCCTTTTTAGAGGCTGTACATGTGATGTAAGTACGTAAAAACATGTGACATGACCAGAAGAACTCTCACAAAAAGCGACTCAACACCCCAGTTTTTAGAACGAATATATGAGGATAGCAGGGATGGTCGTTGCAGCACACTGGTACCTTTAAACATAATATTTTGTCCCTTGTCCACTCAGAAGTGCTTCTGCTTTCAGTTTAGAAAATAATAAAATAGAAAATAATACAGTTAAAGGTTTGCAACACAGCTTGTTGTTGCATTTAATTCATAACCAGCATAGTCTGAGGGACCCAGACCAGCTCGGGGCCCTAGGCAATTGATTGGTTTGCTTGCACTGTTGCAATGGGCCTGACACCAAAACAAAAGTGAAATCCAAAAGGGGTCAATAACAAAGCAGATCAGCAACAGATTAAGGTCACCTCAGCTAAGGGTGCTAAATATATATAAAAAATATATATCAAAATAATATTTATCACTAGAGATGACAAATATACTGTACAGAAGCTTAATGATGGTTCAGGTAGGCAGATTAGAATAGAAGTGTCATAAAGTGACATATTGAAAAAGTCTTTATAATCATGTCTCCCTACTGATCATTAAGATATATTTAGTATAATTTACTATAAAAGAAAACATACTATAAAAGAGGAATAAGTTCCTCTTATTTATATGTATTTAACCTATTCCTCTCTAAGTCAATACTTGTCATTGCCACATGTAATATAAGATACAATGTAAGTGTAAATGTATTACTTCCTATAATTAATTATCACTGTTTTTCAATTAATATAACTGTAATATAACATAAATAGAGAGCTCTACAGAATACAGAAAGAGTGCAAATTGTCCATCCACCTCCTGCTGCTGAATCAGTGAGTCTGACCACTAGAGGGTGGGGCTGCACTGATGCTGTGCTGTAATGTGCTGGACTCCTTCTGAATAAGTTTGTACCGTATGTTTTTATATTGTTTTACATTATATATTATTTACAGGGGTTTGTATGAGAACGAGAGAGTGTGAGCGAGTGTGTGAGAGAGTGTAAGCGAGTGTGGGCATATAGAGTGTGTCTAGGGTGAGAGAGTGTGAGTGTGTGGCTCATTTTTTTTTCCATTGAGATTGGCCCACGTGTCCTCAACACATATGTTTGCAAACACATGTATACACTGCTTGTATTTTTGCACCAAGAGTGCAGGAATAACGTTATACAAAAGCAGTGTGTAAGACTGGTGGAGGAGAACATGATGCCAAAATGCATAAAAACTGTGATTAAAAACCAGGGTTATTCCACCAAATATTGATTATTGAACTTTAGAAACTTTTATAAATAAAAAAAACTTGTTTTCTTTGCATTATTTAAGGTCTGAAAGCTCTGCATCTTTTTTGTTATTTCAGCTATTTCTCATTTTCTGCAAATATGCTCTGAATAACAATATTTTTATTTGGAATTTGGGAGAAATGTTGTTGGTAGTTTATTATAGAATAAAACAACACTGTTAATTTTACTCAAACATATACCTATAAATATCAAAATCAGATAAACTAATTCAGTAACAAAAGAATTAGGAACAAATATAGTTTACCCGAGTCTGACAGTAGTAATGTTGGAGTGAATTATCTTCTGACAGAATTAAGCTTTCTTTGAAAAACTACTCCTGTAATAACCTATATCATGATATATTTATATAAAAATTGTGTTAATACACACAAACACAGCTGTGTAATATTGCTATTAATTGTCCATAACTAAGTTTCAGTCGTCGTGTTAAAGTTGGAGAACCCCTGAAATGTGCAGAGCAGTGGGCCTTTAGGACCATACTTGAGAATCACTGATGTAAACTGTGTATTAAATAAGAAAATATTCCAAATAAGAGCAAGTTTACTTGCACGTATACTTGAACCCCACTGCGTATACTTCAAAAAACCCTTACATTCATATGAAGGCATCAGCGCCCGGTCATCTATGAATTTGAGCCCCCCCCCTCCCCACTTTATCCCTTTAATTGTGTGTAATTTAACACAGAATAGCCTATTAGTCACAGTCTCTTAACACACACCCACCCACACACAGACTCTCAGAAAATCTCTTTCATCCCCGGCTCTTTCAAAGCAGATTCATGGACTGCAGGGGTCCGTTTAGAGCACTGGGGTCTGAAAAATGGAGCTGTGCCACACACCCCGCCCCCACCCACACAGCGAACACATACACACATCACATGTTTTTTGGAATTCCAGGATGTGAGGTCCTGTGCATGTAATCTGTACATTGGTGATATCACTATAATTCTGTATAATTCTTCAGTGTGTTTATTACATCATACACATTTGGACCAGTTTGTTATGTTTTCACACCGCAGTTTAATTAGTGCAATAAAACACTTCCTGTCATCATCACCTATATGGGCAGTGTTCACCTGAGCTCAACACTGATTGGTTTGTAGAGGGGTGTTCATGGTGTTGGGGGTAGTGACTAGAGAATGAGCATAACAGTTTACCCTCTGATTCTTTCTATTTTCTTCTATCTAAGTGAGGTTTAGTTAAGTGTGGTTTAGTTGAGTTGAGCTTGGTTTAGTAAAGTTAAGTGTGGTGTAAGTGAGTTTAGAGTGGTTTAGTTGAGTTGAGTGTGGTTTAGTTTTGTGTGGTTCAGTTAAGTGTGGTTTAGTTGAGTTTAGTGTGGTTTAGTTGAGTTGAGGGTTATTTAGTTGATTTGAGCGTGGTTTATTTAAGTTGAGTGTGGTTCAGTTAAAGTGTTCGAGATGAGTTGAGCAGAAATGAGTTGAGCGTGGTTTAGCTGAGTTAAGGTGAGTGTGGTTTAGTTGAGTTGAGTGTGGTTCAGTTAGGTATGATTTAGTTGAGTTTAGTGTGATTTAGTTTAGTGTGGTTTAGTTTAGTGTGATTTAGTTGAGTTAGTTTGCTTCAGTTTTGTGTGGTTTAGTTGAGTTTAGTGTGCTTCAGTTTAGTGTGGTTTAGTTGAGTTTAGTGTGCTTCAGTTTAGTGTGGTTCAGTTGAGTGTGGTTTAGTTGAGTTAAGTGTGGTTTAGTTGAGTTGAGTGTGGTTTAGTTAAGTTTGGTGTAGTTGAGTTTAGTGTGGTTTAGTTGAGTTGAGTGTGTTTTAGTTAAGTGTCGTTCAGTTGAAGTGGATGAGATGAGTTGAGCAGTGATTAGTTAAGCTGAGTTAAGGTGAGTGTGGTTTAGCTGAGTTGAGCGTAGTTCAGTTAAGTATGGTTAAGTTGAGTTGAGTGGGGTTAATTTAAGTGTGGTTCACTTTAGTGTGGTTCAGTTGAAGTGGTTAAGATATGTTGAGCTGAAATGAGTCAAGTGAGATTTTGGGTCTTGGTTCCTCTCACACTCTTCTTCTTCTTGATCTGAAGGAGTTTTATTATTAATTTATTTAGTTTGTAGAGAGACGTTTACTGTGCCGGGTCTTGTTCAACCCCCACCATATCTGACTGGATATGAGTGCACATGCTTTAAAATGGTTCATTCATAATTCCAGAAAAAAATCACTATTGTTTCTATAAAGAACCATGTTTGTAATATTGATAAGGATGAAAAATATTTTCTCAAAGGGCCTTTAAATAGCCTAGCTTGTTTTTGGTGTTCAGAAGTGAGCTTCAGGGTAAACAGGCATGTTTGTGTGTGTGTGTGTGTGTGTGTGTGTGTGTGTGTGTTTGAGTGGGTGGGTGTGTGTGTGTACATGACTCTGTGTGATCATATGTTGTGTTTGCATTCGGGTCACGCTGTTGTCACAGTGCGTTCACTCTTTAAATAAATCACATGACACTTCACTCCAGTTGCCAGCAGGGCACATCAAAGGACCTGTGTGTAGTCTTGCGGAAGCTGTATTCTGTGTTTGTGTGTGTGTTTGTGTGTCCGTGTGTGTGTGTGTGTGGCCTGTTCACATAAAGCTCAGTTTCCTCTTAGGGTTCACAGTCGTATAGGTCGAGAAGATGAAATGTAATACTTCACTGGATTGAACACACACACACACACACACACACACATTCACACTCATCTTGAACTTCCTTCTTCCCATGAACCACAAGGCTGTATTTGTTCATCATTCCTCTAGGCCAGTGTTTCTCAACCAGGGTGCCGCGGCACCCTGGGGTGCCGTCTGGCTTCATCGGGGGTGCCGTCAAAATATTGCGCCTCACGTGCATATTTCCTTTCCAGAGTCAGCTCGTGTCGGGGTGTGTCCCAATTCACAGGCAGCATACTCTGAAGGATGCGACCCAAAGAGGCGGTGTATTACTGCGCAGCTGTGACGCAATCTGTCTTCGAATACAGCCTCTGAAGGATGCAGCCCCTAAATTGGGACACACTGTAAAGTTTTTGTCCCCCACGCGATGCACGCGCTATTTTATTTCATATTCCGCCAGCAACACCCCTCGTTCTCACCTGAAGTACTGCGCCAGCACTCCCCCCCCCCCGTCCGTAAACTGGGGTGCCTTGACATCTCGCATATATTTAAAGGGTGCCGTGATAGAAAAAAGGTTGAGAAACGCTGCTCTAGGCTTCCCCTGAAGAGGTGAAAGGTGAAAATGCATCACAGGAGGAAGTGTCATCAGACAGAGAAGCCCTTAGTCATGCTGACTGTCTGTGAAACTGTGTGAGGATTGTTTTAGACTGCTTGCGGATTTTCCAGTTTCGAGAAAGAGGACAAAAGAGCATGTAATGTCTGACTGACCATATTCAATTCAATCAAAATTGATATAACACCTTTTACAACTCATGATGTCACAAAGCAGCTTAACAGAAATGTCACAGCAGGACAGAGAGTCCGACAAAACATTGAACACATACAATACAGAACCCCTAGTGAGCAAGAGAAGCCATCAAAAACTCTTTTAGAGCTGGAGGAGGAAGACACCTTGGAAGGAACCAAGACTTACATATACCACATGTAATATCAAGACTAATATATATGTGAGGGGACCCATCCTCCTCTGGTCAGACTACTTATAAATGATTGTTAAAAAGTCATTAAACATCCAAATAGGTCTAATACACTACCTGGCCAAAAACAAAAAGTCTCCACCTGGATTTAAGTGAGTAAATGATGTGGGGTTGGTTGATGCTGCATTTGGTCTGCAGGTTTAGGTTCAGCAACAGTATGTGCTGAAAGAATAAGGTCAGCTGACTACCTAAATATACTGAATATAAATGGTCTTAATCTTGCCTGATGAAATGGGCATATTCCAAGACGACAATGCCAGGATTCATGGGTCTGGAATTGTGAAAGAGTTCAGGGTTCAGGGAGCATGAGATCATCATTTATCATTTTCACACATGGATTGAGAGAGAGTTCACCACAGAGTCCAGACCTTAACCTCATTGAGAATCTTTGGGATGTGCTGGATGGAGAAGTGCTGCTTTGTGCAGTGGTCAGACTCTACCATCATCAATGCTGCTGCAAGATCTTGGTGAAAAATTTATCCAGCAGCACTGCATTAAAATAAATCTTGTGACATTGCAGAAGCTTATTGAAACAATGCCACAGCGAATGTGTGCAGCAATTAAAGCTATAAATTGATACAATATTCAGAAATAAAAATCTGTAAAATGAACTGAAATACTCAATTGTTTTTAAAATCCCAATTAGATAAAATTACCTTTTGACAGTGAAAATCAACTCTCAACTGTTTGACTCTGAAATTTCTGTGAATTTGATGTGAATCATCTTTTGGTTTGACCCAAGATAACATAACAAAAAAACAAGTAAGCACATCTAGTCACAGGAAAGAATAGGGCTTCAGTTTTTCCTGGGGAAATTCAAAACTCCTGGAAAGTGAGAATGGTTCTAGCAGTGTCCTGGAAATGTCAGTAAGATTCTGGAAACGTTGAGCTTTTGAGCCACTGAGATTGCATCATTTGGCTCTTATGCCCTGTTTTTTCTGGATTGAAGTAAGTTAAGTTGAGTAAACCTGAGAGCAGCTGAATAGAAAACAGTTAAGTACTTAATAAGTGCTAATATGCATTTAAAGTAAAAATTATATATATAAAACAATCATAATCCCTTGTGAAAAACAAAGTAGATTAAAGTATACTAAGTATTATTATGCTATAGTTTACTTAAGTGTTCTTATAGCCATGTTATTAATCAGTATATTTAAAGAGTACTAAAATAAAACTTTTTTTGAACTTATTATACTTTATTTGTATAAAAATAGTACAAAAGTCTTACTTAAATTGTGCTAAAAAATTGTGTACTTAAAAGTGTACTTAATTGTACTAAAATGGGACTATTTTAAATATACTTAAGTAACATTTAAACACACCACTTTATGTGTTTAAAAATTTATATTGTAAATATGCCCACAGTAAAATTATATAAAAATATTACTATTATTATATTAATGTAAGTATACGTATAAAAATCTGTTACTACTTAGACATTTCTCAATGTATTTTAAGTACAATTAAGTGTATTTTTTTCATCAGGGATGTGCTCTCTGCTGCATGTGTTATAGCTCTTACCTCACAGAGCAGAAAATAGACTCCAAGAGTAATGGCACACGCTCACTGTACACGTCTAGATGGACTGGGATTGCAGATATTGCAGATACTTGTGGTACAGTAATCTACAACAGTGGTGTTTCTAAGGCAGAAGCAAAAAAGAGCAAAAACACTAAAGCTAGAAAGTGTAGAAGGAGAGGTTTTACACTCATATAAAGTTAGCTTTAGTTTTCAGTAATGCAATAGAAGCTTTAGTTTGACAGTGAAAATAATCTTGTTTACAACAGATAATAATATACACTTGGAAAATCACTTTGGATAACTTTAGTTTCTGAACCAGTTTCTCTTCACGTTTTGCTATTTATAGGTTTATGTTTGAGTAAAATGAACATTGTTGTTTTATTCTATAAACTACAGACTACATATCTCTCAAATTCCAAATGAACATATTAGTATTTAAAGCATTAATTTGCAGACAATTAAAAATGGCTGAAATAACAAAAAAGATCCAGAGCCTTCAGACAAACAAAAGAAGTTTATATTCATAAAGATTTAAGAGTTCAGAAATCCAATATTTGCCAGAATAACATAAAAACTGTTTTTCATCACAGTTTTCATGCATCCTGGCATGTTCTCCTCCACCAGTCTTACACACTGCTTTTAGAAAACTTAATGGCTTTACTCCTGGTGCAAAACATTCAAGCAGTTCAGCTTGGTTTGATGGCTTGTGATCATCTATCTTCCTCTTGATTATATTCCAGAGGTTTTCAATTTGGTCAAATCAAAGGAGCTCATAATTTTTTAGTGTTTTTTTTTTTCCCAGAGCTGTATACCGTATATCGTTTGATAAGTCAATAATGTAATTATCATGACAGACCTACAGTATGCCATTTCAGCACCTGCCCATTGGCATGGAGATAGTCCATTAGCTGCACTGCCTTTAGGGACGCACCAGCGTCGGGTGGCAGCATGGCATTGGCAGAGAGAGATCTGGGTCATTTTCGAGCAAGTTTGCCAGAGTTCGTCTCCGTGGGGCTGGATCGTCATAGCAACCTCTCGGAGGTCAGCATCTAGCAAGGCATGCGTGACTCATTTTGCAATAAACGTCCTTCATTGTATTTTCTCTCTTACACACACACAGAGCTACAACAAAGATGTCTGATCTAAGATAGAGAGCAGAGAGTAGGAGAAGGAGTCTTGTGTGCCTCCGCTGTAATAGTAGAAAGATGAGAAGAGAGAGAGAAGAGTAGTGAGATGCTCTAAAAACAACAGCCGACTGTGAAGGGAACCCAAACACCGCTCACTGACTCACAGCTCCTTCATGCGTGAAGTCAGAGGCCTAGTTTATCCATCAGCATGGTCAAGTCCTTGACCTATTGCCTACTAGCACTATTTCCAACCCAACGGAGGCGTAGATGTCATAAGCTTCTGGAGCTATCGACCCAGCGCTGCTGTAGCGGTGTAAACACGATACGTTTTTGTCCTGTGCGGACAAAGTACACGCTGGCTCCGTGACTCATCTCGGCTCTGGGATTTACAGGAATAACGCGGAGTTCTAATCTTTCACCAAGGTAGAGCTTTTTTTATCTTAGCGCTTTTAATGTTTTGAGGTGTGGGAAATGCTGGATGTGTGTGTGTGTTTGTGTGTGTGTGATATCTTTAAACTTTCTTTCTTAGAGAACTTACTCAGCAATTGTTCTGATTCATGACACTGTTGTCTGTTGCCAGTGGCAGCTTCTATTCTGTTGGTTTCTGGCAAAATGTTTTGCATACTGTGTTTGTGTGTGTGTGTGTGTGTGTGTGTGTGTCCCAGTTTCTGACACTCACCATCAGTGTGTAGTTATTCCCCCCTCCCCCAGCGCTACCTCAGATAAACTTGTAGATTATATATTATAATTAAGTTCTTGGTCTGTATGTTGTAGGCTGTAAGAACAAGCATCATTTTATAAGCTACTAACTGCTAGCTGTGTTGGCTGTGTGCTCTATACTGTTCTCTTGACAGCATTTTCTTTCTTGGTCTATTTTCTTATAAGTATTTCAAATGTGTATTTTACATTACATTACATTTTGGCAGACACTTTTACTTAAATGAAATAGAAGACCAAATAAAAGACCAATCCAATTAATTTTATTCACCTTAATAGCCTTTAACTTTCTTTCTGTCACAGAGAGCGACAACTCACTCAGCGATTTTTTGATTGATGTCAGCTTCAATCAGTAGTTTAATGTGACTGGTTAAAACACATAACGCCAGTCACCAGTTCTGCTGTTATTTTTGTGTATTCATTATTTATTTTATCTATTTCGTGCAACAACAGTAGAAACGGCTGTTTATCTGCCATGTCCGTCTCGCTTAGCCACCCAGGCACAAAACAGCAAGCATCAGCTGCTTTCAGTGGCTTTCAGATTTTCACAGGAGTGTGATGATTGACTGTGTACTAAATATACAGTGGATTTATTTATATCTGTAATCACCATCATATATAGTAGGCTATGGAAAAAAAATAAGAGTCCACTTAAAAATGGTGAGTTTACCAAATTCAATTTTAACAAATTGAAAACCTCTGGAATATAATCAAGAGGAAGATGGATGAACACAAGCCATCAAACCAAACTGAACTGCTTGAATTTTTGCACCAGGAGTGCAGGCATAAAGTTATCCAAAAGCAGTGTGTAAGACTGGTGGAGGAGAACATGCCAAGATGCATGAAAACTGTGATTAAAAACCAGGGTTATTCCACCAAATATTGATTTCTGAACTCTTAAAACTTTATGACTATGAACTTGTTTTCTTTGCATCATTTGAGTTCTTTCTGTAAGAAATCATAGAGCACTTAATGCTCCCTCTCTCCCTCTCTCTCTCTTTCTCTTTCTTTATTGGAAACACTTGGCACACAGTTTGCCATAGAGATTGTGATTGTGTAAAACCCAGGGCCACACCTGGTGCATTATTCCAGCATCCCACGGCCACGACTGCGAGCTGTGTCAGTGTGTAAATGCATGTGTGTGTGTGTGTTTAGAAGCTTGTGTGTAGGAAGAAGTGTGTGTATGTGTGAGAGAGAGAGAGCTCACCCATGTTAATAAACATTAACAAGGACGATAAGATAAGAATGCTAGTAAGGCAGAATGACCACCCACACATCAGCCCAGCTGTCAATGTGTTGCCTGGGCAACGAGAGCCTGTCATAACTTCCGTATCACGCCACCGCCTCTTCGGACACTCCTTCAGAGCATGATCGTCTGTGTCAGCTCGGCCTGAGCAATGAATATATATATTTGTATACATTATTTTACATAATTTACATTTAATTATTAGATAATTTGCATTATCTGTATGCTATTTGTATAAAAGCATCCACTAAATGCAATGTAATGTAATGTAATCTGTGGTTTTCATTTTATTTCATTATTATTATAAATAATTCTGATTCTTAAAAATATTAGCCCATACACTGTAAATTCACAGTTTTTTTTTAAATAAAGTCTGTTTGATGTAAAACTGGACATTTCCTAACCAAATTGCTCAACTATTTAAAAATTGTGGGAACATACAATTTAAACCATTAATACATTTAAAGACATTTAAGTTGAATCATCTTATGTATTTTAGTCTTTTGCATTGGCAGCTTCTTTTCAATTGACTTTTATCACAATATATTTAGCTGTGAACTCTAAACTGTTCTCTATATAGCATTTTATTTATTCATCTATTTTTCTGAGTATTTCAAATCTGTATTTTATTTAATTAAATCAAATAGAAGACTAAATACAAATTTATTTTATTTACCTGCCCATAACATTTAAAAAAGAATTATTATGCAATTGCTATAACGAAAAAAAATAAAAGTCAATTAAATGTACTTAAGTTTTTAGTCTAATTAACTCAAGTTTTCTGTAAACATTACTTTAAAATCTTAAGGCAACTGGTTTTTCTTAAATAATTTAAGTAAATTCAACTTCAATCTTCAATCCAGGGTTACAGTGTACCCTGTAAAATAGTCAAGATATAGGACTAGCCCACACCCCCTGATGAATCTGAGATAAATGCAAGATTTTAAGTAATTTTACTCACTACTCACATAAACTAAATGACTTACTTGCTATCTTATCATGCTTGGTATCAGTTTTACTTTACAGTTTACTGCCTCTACTCGATCTAGGTTAGCCGCAATGCTAACAGTAAGGCTTAGCAGGGTCGTTGCCACGGTATCTGGGTTCAACAGGATTTGTAACAGGTTCTGCATCACCACAATCATCACAATTGTTATCAGTTGACTCAGTTTACTACCTCTTTATGAATTAAATGTTTTGTAGCTGAAAGATACGAGCTGTACGGTATTAGGATAGTAACATTAGCTGAGATAACTTAGCATTAGCATTTGTTTGTTTACATATAGGTTCGCTGACAGACTTTCTTTGTTCAACTCAACGTGATCTAATGTTGCTTTCTGGACCTCAATCTACAGTAGAAGCATTTTGAGACACTTAGGAATCTTAACAGTCAGTCAGTCCACACCTGTTAAAGCACATGCATATGTCGACGTAGATCTGGCACCTGTGTCTGCTTTAAATTTTTGATTTCCAGTTGGAACAGGTTTTTACTTTGTTGGTTTTAATGGCAAAAAAGTGTATCTTGCTGCTTTGGTCCTCCAAACAAGCCTCATCATTGACCTAATGGCTCTCTCAGCCATCTTTAGTGGTTTGTAATTGTGATTTTATGATATTTTATTTTAAAAAGTGATGCAGTAAAAGCAGTAATCTTGTTGTAGATGTTGTGCAAATTCTAACAGGTGCTTTACTGACTAATATGGTTGAAAAAATGTGTATTATTTGAATCATTACATTACATTACATTACATTTGGCAGACGCGTTTGTCCAAAGCGACATACAATAGTCACGTACAAAAGTAATAGAAGTTAAAGGTAAAAACATCTTTAGACAGGGCTTAAAGGAGGTTGAAGGGAAATAATGGGATAGAGAAGTGAAGGAGGGGAAGAAGGAAATGAGGTTAGAAGTAGTTAGTGTGTTAGAGGTGTTAAGAGAGTAAGTGCTCTTTGAAGAGCTCTTCATGAATCATCATGTAAGGATTTATCCTTAAAGAGACTTTAAAGATCTTTAATCTATTACATATTAGTGGCTTTCTAAAAATCAGAGGCTTGTTGCAATATAAAACAAGCCACACACAGATAAGTCCTCCACAGATCACAGTTTAACAGTCAGCCTTATGCTGACTCTATATGTGGTCTATAATTTGTTCAGTTGTTCTGCAGCCCACTCAACCAGAAACTCCATCCAGTCATCACACACTAACGATACAATCAACCGTCAGCTCAGTGAGGTCCTTCAGCTCACTGCATCTATGTCCTTTTCTGTACAACTCGTACAACGTGTTAAACTGTGGTTGTGTTTGTTCAGTCACTGACCAATCACATTTTCCCCATTAACTGGAAGCAGTTTCCGTTTCCTTTAAAGCATAAGACACGTCACCCGCATGGTCCAGTTAAGCGTCAGGGTAGCTCAGCACTGTAAATAGACGTCTGACCTGTGACTGTTCCAGATCATGAAGTTTTACTTCGCGTTTGAGTGCGAGTGCAGTTTCAGTGCTCATATGGAGAAGTTCATGATCAGTAAAGTGCAGTAATAAAAGAAGTGCTTCCCCCTCAACTGTCAGTCAAACTCAAGTGCATTGTTTAGTAACATATATATATAGTACATACAGTAAACCCCCCTGGGAAACCCTGCTAAAAACTGCTTAAAACTTTCTGTGAGTGCATTATTTTAGAGTGCAAAAATTTGGCCATCCTAGAAAATCTACAGCTCTCAAATGATTGGATAACACTTTACATGGTCCATTAATGCTCTATTTGATGGCCTCATTGAAGCTCAAGTGACATTCAACTAACATTCAACTGACTTCGCTGAATGTCTATTATTATGCACTTTTTAAAGTAATTTAACACAAAATAAACACAAAGTCATCAGTCAAGTTATTCAAATTTTTGTATTCAAATATAAGCTATAAAATCAACATAAAATCCAAATTATTTTAAGAAATCCAACTAAGAAAAATATGCTATTGTCGCTCCTGACGTTGTTAGTCTGCCTACCATGAACTCTGTTTCACTTACTAAAAACTTCCAGCATACACTTACACCAGTTATGTACACCAGATCACATGACGCTATGGTGTTCTAACTCGCCAAGCTTCTGATTACACACACCTGGTGCTGTTGGTATAAATAACCCTTCTGTTTCTGTTCCTCGTTACCTGGTACTGAATCTAAGTTCTAGCTCTTCTAACTTGCGTTTCATTTGATTATGAAACGTTTCCAACCTGCGAAATGTTTCTTGCCCATTATTTTTTTTTGTACTACTCTTTTGCCTAGCCCTTTTCTTGTTTGGATCTTTTGTGTATGCCTGTCTCCAACATTCCCAAGTTTGATCCCTTGATAAACTGTGTGTTTGGTATCCATGTGTGTCTGTTTTTTGTCTGGCCAGCTTGACAGCTGAGCCCATTGGTGGATTTTTTTATTTTTTTTTGCTTAATATAATAGTATATGTCTCAATGTACATATATTTTGTCAAGTTTTTGCTAATGGAAACCATTATTTGCATTGTGCAGCTTAATTGCATAGATGTCTGTAGTCTATGAGTAGACTCCACCCGTCCAGTATTCAACATGGAATAAGTATGGAAGAGAACTCAAACAACAAGACAACTGAACAACTCAAGCATCTTACATACTTAATAATTATGGTCTCTACTGTATTTGTAAATGTGAATGGGTGTGTGTGTGTGTGTGTATATGTGTACTTGTTTGAATATCTGAGGTGTGGTTCTGTAAATATATGTAAAATATGTAGGAGATTATGGAGACTTTGACACTCTTGAGAGACAAGGACGGTGCGCAAGGAGAAACAGGAGATTTATCACAGCTGAAATGGTGATGAATTTAGATTTATTGTGTGAGGCATACAGTACGATTCTACACACACACACATACACACACACAGTCATACCCACACAAGCAAAGCTACATTTAAAGGGTAAAGCAAGGAGATGTCGTCCTGCTGCTTAAAATAAATTATAAATAAATAACTGAATAAATAAATAACAGAGAGATCATCCCACTGTCTCCATGGAAAAGTGCAGTTTCTTTTCTTCATCTAATGAGAAATTAAGTGGGAGGTAAAGGAAGGCAAACTCCATATAAATGCCTATAGATTCAGGCCCCGCCCACACACATCCAGATATTTTTTTTAAGTGAAAGTTCTGACTACATTTTTTCTTCTTTTTCACATAAAAACACTATATTGTGTTTTTTATTCACTAAAACAAGCTTTTAAAAATTAATTCTGATATGTTGATTTATTTGATTTTTTATATTTATTAGATTAATACATTTAACAAGAACAGTGTTTATTAAACAAATCATAAAAATAACTGAAAGTGAGCAAAAGTTAACGATAAAGTCTCATTTTAAATGTAGTCTCTGTCTAATCCTTTAAACTGATGAATAAAACTGAGCTTCATGAAAACTCTGGCATCGTGGCTGAATCTCAAATACTCATTGAAACGCTGATATCTACACAAAGATAGCACTAGATTTTAGATTTCCACTTATGAATAAATGTAGATACTGTTCTGTTACAAGATACAATGCTCTGTTTCTATGTACAATCTGTAATTTTACAAAATTAGGAGATTTTTTGTGGCATTCTGATGCCTTTTTTGAGGTATTGTGACTCCATACAGGGCTAGCATACTTATGCAACCATTTGTTTCAGTGTGACTGGAAATATATTATAAAATTAATGGAGGGAAATCTCTATTTTGAAAAAGTTTGGTTATGTGTGGATGTAGCCTAAGAATGGTCTGTCATAAGTTAGTGCTCTTGTAGGTGTGTGAGTGTCCCAAAACTATACAATACAATTCAATACATTGATTTTGCCTAGCATTGTATGCTTTGTCTAAATTTACTCACCACATACCACTTAAGACACCACTTAAAAAGGATTTTTAAGTGAGTTTTTGAAGATGGATGATCACAAGCCATCAAATCAAGGTGAACTGCTTGAATTTTTGCACCAGGAGTCGCATAAAGTTATCCAAAAGCAGTGTGTAAAACTGTGTTTTAAAACCAGGGTTATTCCACCAAATATTGATTTCTGAACTCTTAAAACTTTAGGAGCATGAACTTGTTTTCTTTGCATTATTTGAGGTCTGAAAGCTCTGCATCGTTTTTTTTTTTTTTTTTTTTTTTTTTTGTTATTTCAGCCATTTCTCATTTTCTGCAAATAAATGCTCTAAATGACAATATTTTTATTTTGAATTTGGGAGAAATGTTGTCTGTATTTTATAGAATAAAACAACAAAGTTAATTTTACTCAAATATAAACCTATAAATAGCAAAATCAGAGAAACTGATTCAGAAACTGAAGGGGTTTCTTAATTTTTTCCAGAGCTGTATGTCGATTATGAGAAATAGATTCATAAGTTACGTACAGTAATCAGACCATGCTTTCAGTGTGGGTTTGTGTAAGTGAAGAAGATTGCTGATTGTAAAAAAGCAACAGAAAACATTTACATTCAGAACAGAAGGGCTGTGAAAAGCATAGAAGGATTGCTACCCACGCACAGTTGTGAAGTTTATTAGACACTGAAATTAATTGAAATGATTAAGTGTGAGCATATTGAGCAATGTGGTTTTTGTCTCTCTGGTGAAACACACTGTTGCCTAATTGCACCTGTAGCAGTTTTAGCAGATTCAGGAAACGAACTCTGAGACAAACAAGATCTCTCCTAACGCCGTTGACGCTAATGTTGATGATGCTCCTTATAAAATCTGATGCAAGGTCTCAACATCGGAGCATCGTCTTTCAGAAACAACATATTGCCTAATGTGTTTAGCCAAAATACCTTTCGTCACACAGACACACACACACATAAACAGACACACACATGAGCCAGTTCACTGTGGTCAGTGCTTGCAGTATGACATTTGCTATGAATCTACAAGTTGTATTAAGAGCTTTATCTTGTCTGAAAAGTGTTTCAAACTATCTCTGCAGTGAAGTAATTTCATCTAAAAAAACTCACAATGTAATATTATTTTTATGCATACATAATCATCCCGCCACTGCGCTCCAATGAACGTCGCCTCGCTTTGCCAAACATTCACACAAAGCAATCCAGACTGTTCTCATACAGAGTTCCCCAATGGTGGGACAAACAACCTTCTACTACCAGATCAGGAGAATCTCTCGCTATCTTTAAGAAACTCCTGAAGACAGAGCTCTTCAAAGAGCACTTACTCTCCTAACACCTCTAACTAACTACCTTCTACTACCAGATCAGGAGAATTTCTCACTATCTTTAATAAACTCCTGAAGACAGAGCTCTTCAAAGAGCACTTACTCTCCTAACACCTCTAACTAACTACCTTCTACTACCAGATCAGGAGAATCTCTCACTATCTTTAATAATAAACTCCTGAAGACAGAGCTCTTCAAAGAGCACTTACTCTCCTAACACCTCTAACTAACTACCTTCTACTACCAGATCAGGAGAATCTCTCACTATCTTTAATAAACTCCTGAAGACAGAGCTCTTCAAAGAGCACTTACTCTCCTAACACATCTAACAAACTAACTAATTCTAACCTCATTTCCTTCTTCCCCTCCTTCACTCCTCTATCCCATTACTTCCCTTCGACCTCCTTTAAGCCCTATCTAAAGATGTTTTTACCTTTAACTTCTATTACTTTTGTACTTGACTATTGTAAGTCGCTTTGGACAAAAGCGTCTGCCAAATGTAATGTAATGTAATGTAATGTAATGCATACCTTGACAAGCCACATGTCACTGGCATTGGCATCCACTATCAGGCCTGGTTTGAATTCACAAGTTAACACCTTACAACTTATACAGGTGTGGGCATTCCCACTTAGTCTCTTGAGGTAAGGCTTGACTGAGGCCTAATATAGCCCTTTTCCATCAATGGAAAAGGAATGGAACTGGTTGAAGAAGAAGAGTTATTTTTGTTGGAAAAGCGCTAATAGTGGATCCACAGTGTCTCTCTAGTACCAGAAATACAGTACCAATAATACTAAATTAATATTACAGAGATCCCAAGTTGCAGGGAGGTACCCCCTGCCTTAGACTTGTCCAGGGGCTATATAGAGTCACATTAACTCATGTCAACATGCCTTGTGCAATGATTTTGTCCTCCGGGGGCAATGCTAAAATCACTATCACAAACTGTGATGCAGTGGGCAATAATTTCACTGTTTTTTTATTACTTTTACCATACATGGATATACTTTAGAGTAGTCAGAGGTGAAATGAGTTTTGATGGGAGCCATGATGCTCCTGAACACATCCTGTCCAGGAGAGAAAAAAGCACTGCCCCCCCACACTAAAAACTGCCTTTCACACAAGCAATTGGGGGGGGGGGAGTCTGTGTCGCCTGTGTCCGCATTTGTGTTCACACTTTTGAGACGCTCGTTCTAGATTCTGGGAGATTTTATCTGACTTTTGGGCATCAGGGAGCCGGTATTGATATGTGGTAGACTCCCGCAACCTCCGGGAGACTTGGGACGTCTGATATTAAAGACTTGAACACATTTAAGAGGCACCAAAAAGTGTTTGTCCTCCACAATCCCCTGATCTAAACCCAACCGAGTCCACCGTATGTGTATGTTTGTTTGAGGCGATGTTACTCATGATTGACAGCTGTAATGAGGATCCAGATTTGCTTAGCAAACTCTGAAGGCCTCAGCTGTCTGTGGAAATCCTCTTTCTTTCCTCCTGTGTATGTGTGTGTGTGTGTGTGTGGGAGTAAGAAGGCATATTGTCCTGCGTGATGTTAGCTGCTGGTGTGTGTGTGTGTGTGTCTGTGCTTGTGTGTACTGCCTGGTTGTGCAAGCGGATTGAATCATCAGACCACAGGTGATAAAAGGAGCACAACAAAGATACAGGAGTCTGCGTGTGTGTGTGTGTGTGTGTGTGTGTGTGCGTGAACATGAGTCATGCTCTAGTTTCATTAGTGAGAAATAGATACAGAGAGTCTCCACTTTTGATTTGAGACAGAGAAATAGAGAGAGAGAGAGAGAGAGAGAGAGAGAGAGAGAGAGAGTGAGTGAAGGCTCCGTGTTGAAGAAGGGAAAGGAGTCGGCAGTCTGTGCGTGTGTGTGTGTTCTCTGCTCTGTGCTGTTAATCTGAGATTAGTGAGAGCAGGATGGAAGGTTAGTGAGGTGAGTACCGTTTATTTCTCTCTCTCTCTCTTTCTTTGCCAATTTGTATGTTTTTCTTTTCTGACTTGTTCTCCTTATATCTGAACTGTCTCTCTCTCTCTTTCTCTCTCTCTCTCTTTCTCTCTCTCTGCTGTTTAACTCCATGTCTTTCTTTGTAACACTTACTTTATCTACATCAGTTTCTCTGTCTGCTCCACCTCTCATTGCTTATTAATGCTCTCTCTCTCTCTCTCTCTCTCTCTCTTTCTCTCTCTCATTTCTTCTGTCCTGTCTCTCTCTAAACTCTTTAGCATCTCATTCTTTCAGTCTAAGTCCATACCTCTCCCCCTCTGTCCACTCTCTCTGTTTCTTTCTCTCTTTCCCTCTGTCCAGTCTCATAAACTCTTAGTGCTCTAACACATCTCTCTCTCTCTTTCTCTCTCTCTATCTCACTCTCTCTCTCACTGTCTCTCTCTCTCTGCTGTCAAACTCCATGTCTCTGTAACTTCACCTTTCTCTCCCACTATTTTCTCTGTCCACTCGTTAACGCCCTCTCTTTCTCTCTCTCTCTCTCTGTAATTTTTTTTTTCAATTTAAATAGCTTTATTGGCATGAATTGCAATTAACAACTTTTGCCAAAGCAATGAAACAAGTAGTTAATATGCAAAAGGTAAAAAATAACAATAAATATATAAAATATATATTAACATATCTTACATATAAAAGTAAATCATATAAATAAATAAAAAAATAAAAAAAATAGATAAATTAATAAGATAACAATAACAGTGTTTTACGTTGTAATTATTTAAAAAGAGTTGTGATTAGACTGTTTAAGCTGATTTCTGTCTTTCATTCTGTCTCTAGTCCATATCTCTCCCTCTCTATCTACTCTCTTTATTTCTTTCTCTCTTTCCCTCTGTCCAGTCTCATAAACTCTTAGCGCTCGAACAATCTCTCTCTCTCTCTGTCTCTCTGGCCTGTATAGACTGATGCAAAAACAGTCCTTATTTTACTCCCTCGCTCTCTCTCTACATCTCTCTCTCTCACTTATCCCTCTTTATCTCTCTCTCTCTTTGCTCTCTAACTCAATCTCTCCATCTCTCTCTCCTCAACATGTATACACAGATGCAAATAATACATAGGAGTAGTTTCTGTTTCTTTGACACGCACACACATGTAAACACACAGGTGTGGTTGTGGATTTGTGTGGTACCTGCACGTGTGTGTGTGGTGCAGTTGTAGTGTTACTGTATGTGTTCGGCTGTGGCGATGAGCTGAGCTGTTCTGTTTAATGTGCTGTAATGCCTGGGTCTGTGGATCATGTGGTTGTGAGGGTTGTGAGATGCTGGGATGATCTGTGTGAAGTTCTGGTGGGAGGTTCTGTTCAGTGTTCATTATGTTCTGCTAGTAAGATCATTAAAACAGGAGATCAGAGTGTGTACAGTAAAGACGTTTGATTGGCGCCTTTTTCTGCCCCGTCTATCTAGAGAAAAATGTGGTAGAGATAAGCACTCCTCTCTCTCTCTCTCTGTGTACATGCACAGAGTGCGTGCACAGTCAAAACAGCACAGGAAGGGTGGGCTCCTCTGCGGTAGGCTAGTTAAAAAATGAGTGGCGCGTTGATTGGCTGTGTGATGTGTCAGTCAGATAAAGTGCCCTTGCGGTTGGGTGGTGTTTTCCTGGCGTCGCGCCAGACCTCCTGCGGGGATTTTACCTTTTTCTCAGGAAGGAGAGATGTGTTGGCCGGGGTTTCCGGGGACTGAGGCCCCCTTCGAAAAACTCAGACGAAACAAAACGCTTTTCACTTCTGCATCTCGCTTCTCTCACTCGCTTCACACCAGCAGCACTCTCCCAGCTCCACCACAAACGGGACTTTATATCACCCCCCGTTCTCAGAACACACTCGTCTCACTCCTCTATTTCTCATAACACAAACGGGGGGATTAAAAACGGTCTGTTTGTTTGCTCATTTATATACTGCAAATTAGTTTCAGCCTAGTGTAGACCAGTGGACTTTTGTTGTATTACTAGAGAGAGAGAGAGAGAGAGAGAGAGAGAGAGAGAGAGAGAGAGAGAGAGAGAGAGAGAGAGAGAGAGAGAGAGAGAGAGAGAGAGAGAGAGAGAGAGAGAGAGAGAGAGAGAGAGAGAGAGAGAGAGCAACAGGTACAGGTAATGAAAGAGCGAAAAAGAGAGAGAGAGAGCAAAATAGATAAAGAACAAAAGGGAGATTTAGGAGAGCAAAACAGAAAGCGAATGAAAAAAATGGACAGAGAAAGAACATAAGAGAAATGGAGAGCAAGATAAAGATGATGGCGAAAAAAGTGATGGCGAGCAAAAGTGACATTTTGGGGGCAAAAGAGAGAGAACATATGAGAGATGGAGAGAGAGAGAGAGAGTGAGAGCAACAGGTAGAGACTAAAATAAAATAAAAGACAGCTAAAAAGAGAGAGAGAGAGCAAAATAGATAAAGAACAAGAGGGAGATTTCGGAGAGCAAAACAAAGAGCATATTAAAATTGGACAGAAAGAGAGAACAAAAGAGAAATGGGAAGAGCAATAAATGAAAATCATAAACGAGATAAAGATAGAGAGATAAAAAGGAAAAATCTATTTTGAGCCAAAGGGAGATTATGGGAGCAGAAGAGGGAGAACATATAAGAGTTGGAGAGACAGAAAGAGATAGAGAGAGCAAAAACAAGACAGTTGGAATGCAAATGAGCCAAAAATAGAAGACAAAATGTTAAAATTATACAGGGAGTGCAAAAGAAAGCCCAAAAGAAAAAATGAGACAAAGAGCAGGTGTGCAAAGAGAGCAAAATAGCAAAAAAAAATGAGTTTGAGCCAATGAGATAAAAGACAAAAAAAGAGCAAATAAAAGAGAGAGGGAAAGCAAATGAGCAAATAAGAGAAATAAGATAAGATAAGATAAGATAAGATAATCCTTTATTAATCCCACAATGGGGAAATTTACCATGTTACAGCAGTGCAGAGTAAAGGACAGAGAAACAGGTCAGGAAAAGGTAAATACAAATAATGATAAATCTATATATACAGAAAACCTATTGTAGGAAAATATATAAAGAGTTTAAAAAATTATATATAGTAAAAGAAAAAATATATATATACATCTAGTGCATAGAGATATGATTATGGTAGGGTGGACCAGTATTATTGCACAAAAGTAACAGTGAATAAATATCAAATAAATAATAGATAAAAACAAAAGTGAGAAAAAAAAAATATTGCACATTAAATAAATTGCACAAATGATGATCACAGTACTCGTAGTGAGATGGATATGGAGAGAGAGACAGAGCAAGAGCATCCGAGACAAAAGTAAAAATGAGCGCATGAGAAAAAGACGGTGTCAAAAGAGCAAAGGAAATCTCAAGCAAAAGAGATAGAGCAAGTGACACGAGAACAAGTGAGACTAGAGCATTAAAAGAGTTAGAAAGTGAGAAAAAATAGCAAAAAGGCAAAAATTAGAGAAAGCAAAAAAATAATGAACAATGCAATAAGAGAACAAATAAGAGAGAGCAAAGAAAGAGCAAACAGAGAAAGTGTATGAGAGAGAGAGTAAGAAAGACAGCATGAGGCCACGAGAGAGAGAGCAAGAAGGAGACTGGTAAGAGAGATAAAACAGACACAGTGAAGAAAAATTAATACAGATAGAGAGAGAGTAAAGAGGATAATGGAAGTGCAGAGGGATTAGATAATGAATAGAATGTAAAAAAAAGAAGGAGAGCGTAGAGACACACAGAGAGAGGATAAAGAGCATGATAATAGCATGAGCTGAGGAAGAGTGAAAGTCAGCAGGTAGCAGTAGCAGGATGGAGGAGGAAAGGAGAGATGGATGGAGAGATTGGAGGAAAGGAACCTAGGGCCCTGCTGATATACAGTGCGTAGAGGTGATGCCAAAAAGCACATTCTTTGGCAGGGCAGCTGGCTGTTGTAAAAAGGCACTCTGGAACACAATGTTCGGGCCGAGAACACCAAGACATGCAGAACGGTAAACAGCCATCACATGTGAGGAGGGGAAATGTCGCAGTAACCCTTCAGGTGCGTCTGATAAACGATAAACAGATTTTTTACAATTTTTGCAGTGTTCAGTGGTTGAGATGTAAAACTTATTCAGAACCCCACTAACTTCGAGTTCCTCTGCGTGGAGATACAGTCTAATACAGTCATTTTATGTACTACGCTCTTAGTAAAAAGTGTTTTAAATAGCACTGAAAAAGAGTTATTTGACTCATAACACTAGTGGAACTGCCTACAACAAAGTTTCATTAAAGTCTTATTTATTTAAAGAACTTTGTAACCAAGCTAAGACCCAATAAAGCTTTCCAAGAGTTTCTTGCGAAGTATTGCCAACAGAACTAACAGAACACTCAGTAAATGATAAACATATCAATAACTACCTACTGGCACAGTGCTTGATGCCAGGCTTGTGTTAGAAGGGTTTAAAGCCCTCTGGATTGATTGTGCTTCATCTAAGACTTTTGGGATGAGTTGATGAGTTAAGGATGAGATGGATGTACTATATGATTATCCAACCAACATTCTGACCTCGATAATGTTCATGTCACAATGTTCAATGCAATCAAATCCTCACAGCCATGTTCCAAATAATGGTCAGGATGTCGGATGATCACCATCACTTTTCCTTCCCAACTCCCTAATTCAAAATTCTCAAAAGTGCTGAATTGAGCACCATCATGCCAATATGATTATGTTATGCTTATCTGCTTTAGGGAGTCATATTCTAGAATTTGGAAATACATCTGTTCAAGAATTTGATAAGGGAAGCTGTGTGTGAAGTTGCACATTTGTGTCAGCAGTGGGCGCCACTTAAAAAATTGCTGAAAAAAATGATTTCATTACAAAAAACCTTTTAAAATATTATATTATATAAGTTAAAATATGTCTTATTGTAATTCAAAATGCCAAATAAACATTGCTAGCTGTACAGAATATTTCCCTTTCAAAGAGAAAATCTCCATTCAAAAAGCTATGTAGTCCAAAAATAGGCTTAAAGGAGAATAAAATTAATTTTGGGATTAATAAAACATGATAAAGAGTACTAACCTTTGTTGAATAGCATACCTTTGCTCTCCCACAGCTTTCTGAGATCCAGTAATTTTTTTACAGTTTGTCAAAACATGTTTTAGAAAGGATGATTTGGGGCATATTATTGTCCCAAATCAGATAAATCGCTTTTTACACCGTTATCCAGGCTCAAAGTAGCTCCACACCTCATTGGTAGAATCTGGAGAGCCCTGACATTTTAAAAGAGGCATTAATAACTTTAAAAGTGCACAAAAAGCTTAATAAGAACCACTGTTTACATCCCAAAGCATAACCTAATCTCTTAATCTAAGATTAGGTAATGCTACAGGTTGTAAACAGTGTTTTTTAAAGTGTCTTGTGCACTTTTTAATGTTTTAAACGGCGTAAAAAGCTAATTATTCACAGAGGCAAGAATATGCCTCATATCATCCATTCTAAAGCATGTTTAGACAAACTGCATAAAAAACTAATGGATCTCTGAAAGATGTGGGAGAATAGAGGTGGGCTATTCAACAATGGTTAGTACAATTCATCATGTTTTACTACAAC